>NC_056732.1:1311293216-1311593216 GCF_019279795.1 Protopterus annectens
GCCCCCAAATTTAACACAGCCTTTGGGCAGCTGCCACCCAGGATCCCATTCGGCAACCCCCAATTCAAAATGCCAGCAAAAATTTAGGCAAATACAAAATGCCTGACCACATTCTTCCAGGACAACTAATGGTAAAGACGGACAACACCACTGTGATGTGATACATAAACAAGCAGGGGGGTACTCATTCTTGCCCCCTCTGCAGACTATCCATGGCATTGTGGGACACAGCGTTGAGCTACCATGTGAATCTACACTCTCAATTCCTGCCAGGAAAACTAAATACACTGGCAGACAGATTAAGCAGACGGATTAAGCAGAAATCTCATGGACCCATACGAGTGGAAACTGGAACCAAGGATTTTCAACATGTTGACAAGCAAATGGGGGAGCCCAGATATAGACCTGTTTGCCTCCCCCTGGAACCATCAACTGGACAGATTTTGCCCAAGGATTCCCCACAAGCTAGCTTAGAAGTGGCTGCTCTATCCTTCAGCTGGAAAATCCTATCAGCTTATGCCTTTCCTCCTCTGCCTCTGCTCTCCAAAGTACTACTAAAGATCAAACAGGACAAGCCAAGGACAATTTTATTTGCACCTGACTGGCTTCACCAGCACTGGTACTCACTCTTGCACAGTGTGTCACGCTTGGCTCCATGGCACCTGCCTCAGACTTCCTTCCCTGTTGTCTCAGCAGGAGAACCAGATTCTGCACCCTCAGCTGCAAACCCTGAACCTAGCAGCCTGGCTAATTATCTAATCTCTCCTTTACCATCCCTCAACAAATCAGTGATGGATATCATTTTAGAGACAAGGAGGCCCAGTACTAGAAAATCTTATACTGCAAAATGCAAAAGATTTTGTGCTTGGAACCAATCTCTAGGAATGAATGCAGCAGTGCCCAATTTTCCTCAGATTCTACAATACTTGACTGAGATGCTTCATAAGTGCTTGTCCTTTTCCTCCATCAAATTTCATGCCTCAGCCACTTCAGCTCATTATAGCACGGAGCCTCCCCTCTTCTCTCACCCACTGCTCAAGCAATTTCTCAGAGGGGCCAAAACCTTAAGGCCACCCAGGAGAGCTCCAACTCCAACCTGGGATCTTAACTTTGTCTTGGAGAAACTCACTCTTCATCCTTTCGAGCCAGCTGCCACTGTAGATTTACAATTTCTTTCTTGGAAAACAGCTTTCCTTTTAGCTGTCACTTCTGCAAGAAGGGTATTTGAATTACAGGCCCTTATGGCAGGTGGAACCTTTCATCATCTTTCATGCGAGCAGGGTGTCCCTCAGAAGCAGTCCCTCCTTCATGCCCAAGGTGGTATCCAGTGTGGCTCTTAATCCGTCCATTCATTTGCCTACCATTTTTCTTAACCCACAGAACAAAGGGGAACGCATACTGCAGTCTTGAGATGTGCACAGACAGCTCAGATTCTACTTGGACAGGACTAAACCTCAAAGGAAATCTGAACAACGTCTGGTAGCATTTGCTGCAGGGACAGAGGTGAAAGCCATTTAAAAACAAACCATTTCAAAATGGATAGGCCACTGCATACTTTTCTGCTATAAGCACCATGGAAAACCTATTCCACAGGGCATCAGACCCCATTCAACCAGGGCTGCATCTACCTCTACAGCTTTTCTCAGGGGCGTCCCTACTAGGGACATCCTAGAAGCTGCCACCTGGAGTTCTGTACATACTTTCACTAAGCATTATCATTTGCCTATTTTCTCTAAATCCAGAGCTGGTTTTGTCACTGCAGTCTTGCAGGGCCTTATAGCTGGTACTAATTCTAGTTAAATTCCTCCTCCCCACCTTAGAGACTCTACCCAAATGTAATGACTGCAACAGTGAAACACGAAGAACATAGTACAGTTGTGTACACTTGCCATAAATGTAGATGTTCGAGTGTATTCACTGTTGCAGTCCTGGTTACCCTCCCTCCAGCCCCCTTTCTTCTTTTGGCTATACCTCTACTCTCACTTACTATGCTCAAAAAGCTTTTTGGTGTATTTGCTTTTTTGTTGGAGGTATATCCTGGTATTTATAGATTTAATTGCTTCCCATTAGGGGGGCACCTGACATTTGGGGCAAGAAAAACTGATGTAATGGCATCAGCTGCATGTTTTATACCCCTGACGACCTGACGTCATGGAAGAAGGGACAGCAACAGACGCAGGACCCAAGACTTTGTTAATTAGGCCGACTGAGGGCTACTGCAAAGCAGATAACCCAAATGTAATGACTGCAACAGTGAATACACTCGAACATCCACATTTATGGTAAGTGTACGTAACTGTACTTGATCTAAATTTACGTTTAAGCACTCCTGGTCTTCCCTTGATTCAGCTTGTACAACGATATGACTGTTTCCATTTCTGTAATGCTAGTGCACACACAAATGAGTGATGTCTTTTAATGCCTTCTGACACTGCTAGATTAAGCAGAATAGATGGCTGTGTGTGTGCATCCTTATCAGAAAAAGCTGCTTGTATGAAGATGTCATATTCCTGCTCACATACTGTCCAATTCTCTGCAGTGTTATGATCAAAACAAGTGGACTGGGCCTGCGAAATGCCTCTGCCATGCCAACACACAGTAATAAAGACCGTTGGAATTTTGTATGAACATACACACATGCATGTCAGAATTTTTTGCCAGAAACTTGTAATTATGCTCAACAGCATAACAGACTCTTCAAAATAACTGAACCTTGTGGAACAAGTCTTTGTAGCACAAAAAACACTTTGGCATCACTTTACTTTGTGAAACCACTCTTATCAGTGAAAGAAACACTTCGGAATGACTGCACTTTGTGAATGAACTGTACACAGCACAAGAAACTTCTCAAAATGACTGTGCTTTGCAAAATAAATCTGTACAGTGTAAAAAACACTTTGAAATGACTGCTATATACGAATAAACTGTACACAGCACAAGAAACTTTTTGAAATGACTGTACTTTGCGAAATAACTGTACTTTACACACAGTAAACTCTCTGAAATAATTGTACTGTAATAAAGCACACACTGCAAACACGTTGCACACTCTGAGATACTTCGAACAACTCTAGTTATGGTTTGAATAGCTTTAGTCAATGCGAAATAGTAGCTTTGGGGCCCACCTTGCTGTGACCTGTTAGTGTCCTACCTGAACAACAGGTGCAGAAGTTATTTTGCCCCAATAACTCATCAGGGTCAGTCACAGAGGAGCAGTGTGGTTCACAGTTGGCTCCTGAGTCCCCTTTATGCCCCCCTCTGATCAGGAAATGCATTCAGAAAGCCAAAAGGTGCATGGCAGAAGTACTCCTCATTGTCCACTATTGGCCTTGACAAGTCCGGTTTCAGTACCATTGGTCTCCCTTCTTGCTTACAGTCCTAACCTTGTCTCCTATCCATCTGGGCATCCTCTCCCCTCATACCCAGAGACCTCAAAGTTAACCGCTTGTTTACTGCAGGTCTAAAGATGGCTAGGGATGCCAAGTTTTCAGAAGATGTAGATGTTCGTGTTTCACTGTTGCAGTCATTACACTTGGGTTATCCTGCTGGCAGGCTACCCAAAGTCGGCCTGAATTCCAAAGTCCTGGTCTGGCGTGGGTTGCTGTCGCCTCTTCCCTGATGTTAGTGCACCAGGGGTATATAAGATGCAGCCGACGCCATATTCTTCAGTCTTTCTTGCTGTGCGGTGCCCGAAGCAAAAGCAGTTCGCAAGTGCCGGTCGGCCGACTCCTGAGATTTTCTAAATCGAATTTCACATCCGAAGTCTTCAATAAAGCTAAGTACCCCATTGGGGAAACTTTTTTCTTGCTCTAGACCGATGTCAGAAAAAGTTAACAATTGTATTTCTTGTGGGAAGCAAATACCTCATAAGGATTTTCATTCTTACTGTATTCCTCGCCTAGGCTCTGACCACGACATTGCTAGTTTTCGGTTTTGTGCTAGATTTAATTAACACACTATTAAGTGTCGGTACGATTTTGCATTTCATTACTTTGGCCGTAGGTTTAATTATATAATGCCGTCGGAACAGCCGACGACCGTAGTTCATAAAAAGCGCAAGGAAAAAGAAAAGGACAGGCATCCGAGGTCCAAAACCGATGATGAAGCCTCCGCTAGGCCAGTCGCCGGTTCTCAGTGAGGCGCTTTCGCAACCCCTGACACCCGCTACCTCAGAACCACAGGCCGCTTCCGACTCCCACGTGGAGACAACTAGGCCTCTGGGTACTCAAGGTATTGGACCTTCAGAAACTATTCCCTCAGATGGGTCCGGAGCCGCTGAGCAGGCATCTGCTTCTGAGGGTGTTTTCAGACCTACACAGTTCTATATCAAGCCAACCTCAGCTTCCAAGGCAAAGTCTAAAGCAGCTTTAAAGACAAAGAAACAAGTACAGCATTCTCCTGGACAGACTTCCATGCCTAAGAAACAGATGCTCAAAATGGCCGAAGACCTAATTACTTTGATCAGGGGGTTCCCATCCCCCTCCTGATAAGAGGCCTAGGCAAGACACTGAATATGATTCTTCTGATCAGGTTTCCATTTCATCTGACTCCTCTGCAGAACAGGGATACTCTCTTCCTCCCTATGAGGATTCTGATGCTGAAGAATCTATCCCTTCAGCCTCTTCTCCTGAGGACTATTCTTTTGGGGAAACCCTGCATACCATGAGGGAGCATTTTCACTGGGAGAGCCAAGATTACTCAGAATCTAAGAAAAGGCTCAGAGATTTTCTTTTACTGACTCGGCACAGACCTCTTGCTCTTCCACCTGTACTAGGCGTTGTAGATGATGTATTTTCAGAGTCCGGCCTGTCTCCTGACTCTCTACCCCCTGCACCCGTAAAGCCAGACAGGCACTGCAGGGTTCCAGAGTCACATAAATTTCTATATAAAAACCCTGCTGCTGACCTAGAAACTATATCTCAGGGTCCCAAAGGGGTCAAGGCTTCCACTGCAAAAAACCCTGTCTCCTCTGATAGGGATTCTAGAGCACTGGACAGATGGTGAAAAAAAGTTTACACTTCTGCTACCGTGGCTGTAAGGGCTTTAAATTGTCAGTTTCATATGCTTAAATATCAGCAATACTTAATGTCACTGCTAAAACAGAAAATGTTGACAAATTCTGAATGTTCTGAAAACAAGATAATGCAGGATTTATTGCATGCAGCTGAACAAGTGGGAAAGCATACTTTGCAATGTGGTTTTGATTCACTGGAGGCCTCTTGCAGGGCCGCTCTTACAGGCTCGGTCATTCGAAGGCATGCTTGATTAAAGGAACAGAATCTGCCTGATCATGTTAAAGCAAAACTATTGGATGATCCATTACTGCATTATAGTTTGGTGTTAAGGCAGAAGAAGTGTTAAAGAAAATGGAGGATAAAGCGAAATCTATGCAGACAGTAAAGGATTTTTTTACAGGTTCAGCCACCCAGATTTAGCAGAAACTGGCCTTCTAAGAATTGGTCCTTTCCTGTGTCACACAGGCCACAAAGAGGCAGATACAGACGTCCTAGAGGCAGATCTCAGCCCCAAGGCTCATACAGGCCTGAACTATGTGGTGTTTCTACCTCCAAAAGCGGAGAAAACAAATCACAGCCATAAAGGAAACGGTCCCAATGACTTTCCACTGCCAATGCCGAGCACTTATCTTCTGGCAGCACCCTTAGGGGGAAAGCTAGCACTTTTTTCACAAAATTGGCACATGATCACGCAGGACAAATGGGTCTTGATAATAGTTTCTCAGGGCTACAGGTTCCACTTTCACACCTTTCCAAAAACAAAAGGTATGCCAGACCTGCCACACAATCAGTGGGCAGAGGCACAAAAGCAAATCTCATCTCTCATGGACATAAAGGCTATTCAGCGAGTACCACAGCAAGAGCAGGGACAAGGATTTTACTCCAGATTTTTCTTGGTACCCAGAAAGGACAAAGCCTGGAGAACAATACTGGACCTGTCTATTTCTAAACACTTTTCTGGACGTTCCAAAATTCAAAATGTTGACACTGCAGCAGCTTCTGCCCATGCTGGGCAAGAAGGCTTGGCTTGTAACTTTGGACCTCAAAGAGGCATACCTGCATGTCCCAATCGGACTGTCTTGCAGAAGATACCTCAGATTCATAGCTGGCTCAATGCACTACCAATTCTCTGCACTGCGCTTTGGCTTATCTACTGTGCCCAGGGTCTTCACAAAATGCCTGGCACCAGTAATTGCATTTTGCAGACAAAGAAGAATTCAAATATATCCCTACTTGGACGACAGCCTTATTCAAGCAGAGAACAAGGACATTCGACTAAAGCATCTGGCGTTTGTAAAAAGATTACTAATTTGCCTAGGGTACACAGTAAACGAAAAGAAATCAAAACTAGTACCCTCTCAAGAGATAATATTCCTGGGTGCAAGCTTAAGTACAACTGCCCAGATGGCTTGCCAGACAAACAAAGGCAACTGACTTCTTACTTCGAAAAGATGGTAACAAAGACCCAGTTACCTGCAAGAAAAATTCTGCTGGCTTTGGGCTTCATGGCATCCTGCATTCTGCTAATTCCATATGCAAGACTGCATATGAGGAAGCTACAGTGGTACCTAAAAAGTATTTGGACTCAACATTGCCACAGCCTGGAAACATTAATTACCCTCATTCCCTGCCTGCAACAGGAGTTTCGATGGTGGGCACTGGCCTGTCACAACAACAAGGGACAGCCATTCACTTTACCCACAGCCAGGAAGACACCAACAACAGATGCATCGGATTATGCCGGGGGGGGGGCCCATATGACAGGAAAATGTATTCAGGGCACGTGGCCCGCAAGCCAAATGCATCTTCATACCAATCAGAAAGAGATGCTAGCTGTAAAGAATGCCCTGACACAGCCTTCAAGGACCTACTTCATCGAGGACAACTGTTGATAAAGACGGACAATACTACAGTCATGTGGTACATAAGCAAGGGGGCACACATTCCTACCCCCTCTGCAGACATGCCATGACTTTGTGGAACAAAGCATTGACTTATCAAGTGCACCTGCAAGCACAATTCCTGCCAGGAAAGACAAATACTCTGGCAGACGAACTAAGCAGAAGCCTCATGGACCCTCACTAGTGGAAACTAGATCCACAAGTCTTCAGCATGATAACAAGGAAATGGGGATGCCCAGACATAGATCTATTTGCCTTCCCACACAATTGCCAACTACAGAGATTCTGCACCAGGACTTATCACAAGCAAGCATGGAAGGTGGATGGTCTATCATTCTGCTGGAAAACCCTTACAGTATATGCCTTTCCTCCACTGCTTCTCCTCCCTCAAGGTACTCCTAAAGGTTAGACAAGAGAAGCCAAAAATGATTCCGATTGCCCCAGACTGGCCACGCCAGCACTGGTATCCGATCCTAAAGAGCTTGTCTCCAGGCCCAGCCTGGACTTTACCTCAAATTCCTCATCTACTGACCCAACAAGAACCTGCACAGCCAGCTAAGAACCTTAAGTCTGGCTGCATGGCGGATAATATAACCACTCGGAACACACCTCTCTCTAAAGCAGTTATGGATGTTACTTTGGAGGCTAGGAGGCCCAGCACCAGAAAATCTTATGCAGAAAAATGGAAAAGATTCTGTGGCTAGAACCAGGCACAAGGAATTGACACGCTAGTTCCAAATATTCCTCAGATTTTACAATACCTAACTGAGATGCTGGACAAAGGCCTATCTTTCTCATCAATTAAGATCCATGCCTCTGCCATTTCAGCTCATTACAATACAGAACCGCCTATTTTTTCACATCCACTGCTAATTCAGTACTTCAGAGGGGCCAAAAACATAAGACCCCCCCCCCCCAAGGAGAACGCAGATTCCTACATGGGACCTTAATTTTGTCTTGGAAAAACTCACACTGCCTCCTTTTGAGCCAGCCAATACAGCAGAGGTAAAATTCTTATCATGGAAAACAGCTCTGCTCCTAGCAATAACTTCAGCAAGAAGAGTCTCAGAGTTACAGGCATTAATGGCTGTGGAACCTTTTATTATTTTCCATCCAGACATGGTTTCTCTAAGGATGAACCCAACATTTATGCCTAAGGTAGTGTCCAGTGTGGCTCTTAATCAAGCCATTCATTTGCGTATTTTTTATCCAAACCCACAGAATAAAGGGGAGAGACTTCTGCATTCTTTGGACATACACAGACAGCTACACTTCTACTTGTGTAAAATTAAATCTTGCAGAAAGACTGAGCAACTTTTAGTGACATATGCTGCAGGATCACAAGGAAAGGCTATCTCAAAGCAGACCATTTCAAAATGGATAGGCCACTGCATTTGTTTCTGCTATTCACAACATGGCAAATCAGTGCCTAAGGGCATTAGGCCACACTCAGCTAGAGCAGCAGCCACTTCAGCAGCCTTCCTCAGAGGAGTACCAACCAAGGATGTTTTGGTGGCTGCAACTTGGACTTCAGTGCACACGTTTACAAAGCACTACCACTTACCTCTTTACTATAAATCCAGAGCAGGCTTTGCCACTGCAGTTCTGCAGGACCTCATAGCCACTCCTAATTCTATTTAGACCCAGCCACCCAACCTCAGCTTTGGGATTCAACCCAAGTGTAATGACTGTAACAGTGAAACATGATGAACATAGTACAGTTGTGTACCCACCATAAATGTAGTTGTTCGAGTGTATTCACTGTTGCAGTCCAGGTTACCCACCCATCACCCCCCCCTTTCTTTGCTGGGACTTATCTGTACTTCTCTATTTTATACAACCTGTGTGGTGTATTTGCTTGTAGATTAAGGTAATTTTTTATGTTAGTGCATGCTTTTTTATAAGCAATATTTTTAGCCTACTCTTTTGGGGGCACCTGACATCTGGGGCAAGAAAAACTGAAGAAAATGGCGTCTGCTACGTCTTGTATACTCCTGGCGCACTGACGTCAGGGAAGAGGCGACAGCAACCAACGCCGGACCAGGACTTTGGAATTTAGGCCGACTGCGGGTAGCCTGCCAGCAGGATAACCCAAGTGTAAAGATTGCAACAGTGAATATACTCGAACATCTACATTTATGGTAGGTACACAACTGTACTTTTTTTCTTACAGGCTCAAAAGTCTAACACCAGTAGAATATACCAAAGTAAATAGAGAAGAATTTCCTTTTGGGACATAGTGAAGGATTTGGACCCATTTTTTGCACCCCTTCTTTCCAGTTTTGAGTTATTTTTGGAATTGTTCCAGAAAGGTTCTGGTTTTTCCATAATCAAAGTTTAGCTTACAGCGATTTCTACTGTTCACATAGGCCATAATGAGACTCCCATAGCCTCTTTAAAGGTATCGAAGGCCTTTCTTAGAGGAACTTTCCATGTTTTTTGTGTTTCACTGTTGCAGTCATCACCTGTGGGTTATCCCTGCTGTGGTAGCCCTCAGCCGGCCGGAATACCAGAGTAAATGTTTTTCTGCGTCGGCTGCTGTCGCTTGCTGAGTGGCATCATGTTGTCAGTGCTATAAAGCAAAGTAGCTGACTTCATTGCATCAGTCTTTCTTGCAGTGGAGCCCATAGCAGAAGCAGTTCGCAAGTGTGCAGACCGGTCGCTATCATAGTTTGAATTACAGCTGAAAACATCTAAAGCTAAGTACCCTGTTGGGGATAATTTTTTCTTGCACTAACTGATATCTGAAAAAGTTAACAATTGTCTCGCCTGTGGAAAGCAAATTCCACACTGAGACTTCCATTCATGCTATGTCACTTTTTTAGGTCCAGACCACGATGTCTCGCGTTGCTAGTTCTGTGCCCTCTTTAACGCGAGAACCATTTGTCGCAGAGCTCTTATTGTAGGCAGGTATTTTTTATCTTCTGTCTTCGCATTCCAAAATGACATCCATCAGCCAACAATCCGTAAACATTCCTAAAAAAACGTAAAGATAGAGACAGACCACACAAGGCTAAGCCTTCCGACGACTCTACCGCTAAGCAGATAGTTCTCCAGAATTCAGTGAGGTGCCTTTGTAGCCCCTGATGGCTGATCCGATACCTTCGCAGGCCTCTACTGAGACCATTTTGGAGTCAAGTATGCTGCAGAAATCTTTATCTTCCGTGCCTTTGTCTGTGCCTCGGTTGGGTCCGGAGCTGTGACGCAGGCACTGGCTTCAGAGGAGGTTTTTTGCACTACTGAATCTAGGCAGAAAACGATGTCTTCTCATTCAACTACTATTTCTCTCAGACCAATGAATACTCTTAGGCCTAGAAGCAAGGCCACTACTAGGATATCTATCTCTAGCCACCATCTTTCTCCTGCTCCACTACCTCAAGCTCAAATGCGTAAAATGGCGTAGGATCTTATCTTTCTTATCAGGGGTAGTCATGCCACAACTTCTAAAAGGAAAAGAGACCCTTCCCCTGAAATACTGCTAGAACAGGATTCTGGGGAGTCTGATTATTCAGATTTTGAAGATGAACAAGAACCTCTGACTGCTTATGAGGATGCAGAGGAATCCATTCCTTCTGCCTCCCCACCAGAAGACCTTTTATTTGGGGAAACCCTTCACACCCTCAGGGAACATTTCCACTGGGAATCCTAGGGCTTCCCTCAGTTTAAGAGAAGACTAAGAGTTTCTAGACCTGCCCCAGCACAGACCCTTGGCCATCCCCCTATCTTAGAGGTGGTGTATGATGTCTTCTATGAATCCAGCTTAGCTCCTGTCACCTTCCCACCTGCTCCCAGTAAACCTGACAGGTGTTACAGAGTACCGGATTCTCATAAATACCTGTACAGAAATCCTGCTGCAGACCCAGAGGTAATTACACAGGGACCAAAAGGAGCTTAGGCTAGTTCTACAAAGAATCCTATTCCTTCTGACAAGGATTACAGAGCTCTGGACAAATTGAGAAAAGTGTACACCTCTGCAACCTTGGCTATCAGAACACTCGACTGTCAGTTCCACATTTTATAAATATCAACAATACACTTTGGAACTATTAAAGCAAAAGATTTCAACCTTTCCTGACTGTGCCAATTTGAATGAATTAGTAGATGGACTGCACTCTACTTGTCAAGTGGCCAAACTCTCTTTGCACTGTAGATGTGGTGCTCTAGAAGCCTCAAGCAGGGCAGCAGTGTCAGGATCTGTCATTAAGAGACATGCCTGGTTGAAGAAACAACCTCTTCCTGATCATGTCAAATCTAAATTAATTGATGCACCCTTGGATAAGGACCCCTTGTTTTGGAGTAAAAGCAGAAGATGTGCTTAAAATGATTGAAGACAAAGCAAAATCTATGCAAACAGTAAAAGATTACTTTCAGGTATAACTTCCTAGTTTCAGCAGGAATTTTCCCTCAAAACACTGGTCCTTTCCTACACCTAGCAGACAAGGGGCAAGGTAAGCCCTGCAGGGACACACTACTCAGGCCCCTATCCCAGGGACAGCAGAGAACCAAACAGTGGACCACTGCCGCTCCAAAGGCAGGGAGATGTTCATCGTGTTACACTGCTGCAGTCATTACACGTGGGTTATCCTGCCGTCAGGCGGTCCTGCAGTCGGCCTGAGTTCCAAAGTCTTGGTTCGGCGTCGGTTGCTGTCACTTCTTCCCTGACATCAGTGCGCCAGGGGTATATAAGATGCATCCAACGCCATTTTCTTCAGTCTTTCTTGCCGCGCGGTGCCCAAAGCAGAAGCAGTTCACAAGTGCCGGTCGGCTGACTCCTGAGATTTTCGAAGTCGAATTTCAGATCCGAAGTTTTCACTAAAGCTAAGTACCCGTTGGGGAAACTTTTTTCTTGCCTCAGACCGATGTCAGAAAAAGTTAATTGCATTTCTTATGGGAAGCAAATACCTCATAAGGACTTCCACTCTTACTGTATTCCATGCCTAGGCCCTGATCACGACGTCATTAGTTGTCGGTTTTGTGTTAGATTTAACAAACACACTATAAAAAGACGTTTTGATTTTGCTTTGCACTACTTTGGCCGAAGGTTCAATTATACGATGCCGTCGGATCAGCCGATGAAATCAATACCAAAAAAACGCAAAGACAAGGATAAAGACAGGCATCCGAGGTCCAAAACCGATGACGAAACCTGTTCTAGGCCAGTCGCCAGTGAGGCACTTTCGTAGCCCCTGACACCCACTACCTCAGAGCCACAGGCTGCTTCCGACTCCCACGTGGAGACATCTAGGCCTCTGGAAACACAAGGTATTGGGCCTATGGAAACTAATCCCTCAGATGGGTCAGGAGCCGCTGAGCAGGCATCGGCTTCTGAGGGTGTTTTCAGACCTTCACAACTTACCATTAAAACAACAGCCAAGAGAAATGTACCATTAAAGACAAAGAAACAAGTACAGCATTCTCCTGGACAGTCCTCCATGCCTAAGAAACAGATGCTTAAAATGGCCGAAGACCTCATTACTCTAATCAGGGGTTCCCATCCCCCTCCTGAGAAAAGGCCTAGGCAGGATACAGACTATGACTCCTCTGATCAGGTTTCCATTTCCTCTGATTCCTCTTCAGACCAGGGATACTCTCTACCCCCTATGAGGACTCTGATGCTGAAGAATCTATCCCTTCAGCCTCTCCTCCTGAGGATTATTCTTTTGGGGAAACTTTACATACCATGAGGGAGCATTTCCATTGGGAAAGCCAGGATTACTCAGAATCCAAGAAAAGGCTCGGGGATTTCCTCTTATTGCCTCAACACAGGCCCCTGGCTATTCCGCCAGTGCTAGATATTGTGGATGATGTGTTATCTGAATCCAGTTCATCTCCTGACTCTTTGCCCCCTGCTCTAGCCAAGCCAGATAGGTATTATAGAGTCCCTGACTCTCACAAGTTTCTTTACAAAAACCCTTCTGCTGATCCAGAAACTATTTCCCAGGGCCCAAAAGGGGTTAAGGCTTCCATTGCGAAAAATCCAGTACCCTAAGACAGAGATTCCAGAGCTTTGGATAGATGGAGGAAGAAAGTATACACTTCTGCAACTTTAACAGTAAGAGCTTTAAATTTCCAGTTTCACATGCTTAAGTACCAACAATATTTAATGGCTCAGTTAAAACAGAAAATGCTTGCAAGCTCAGAAGCTCCTGATTGTAAAGAAATGCAGGATTTATTGCATGCAGTTGAACAGGTAGGAGAACATACTCTGCAATGTGGTTTTGATTTTTTAGAGGCCTCTTGTAGAGCCGCTGTTACAGGTTCTGTGGTTCAAAGTCATGCTTGGTTAAAAGAACAAAGTTTACCTGATCATGTTAAGGCAAAATTATTGGATGCTCCTTTACAGCATGATACTTTGTTTGGTGTTAAGGCGGAAGAGGTGTTAAAGAAAATGGAGGATAAATCTAAATCTATGCAAACAGTCAAGGATTTCTTACAGGTACAGCCACCTCGGTTTAGCAGAAATTGACCAACAAAGAATTGGTCCTTTCCAGTCTCAGACAGGCCACAGAGAGGTAGATACAGACGCCCAAGAGGCAAATCTCAACCCCAAGGCTCAAACAGACGACAATGGGGCACTTCAACCCCAAAAGGTGGTGAGGACATGTCTCAACCTTACAGGAAACCGTCACAATGACTTTCCCCTTCGTACGCCAAGCACGTCCCTTTTGGAAGCCCCCTTAGGGGGAAAACTAGCACTTTTTTCTCAAAACTGGCAAACAATCACCCAGGACAAATGGGTCCTGAATATTGTGTCTCAAGGTTACAGATTCCACTTTCATACTTTACCAAGGCTAAAAGGAATGCCAGACCTGCCACAAAATCAATGAGCAGAGGCACAAAAACAAATTTCAGCCCTCATGGACATGAGAGCTATTCAAAAAGTACCACAACAGGAAAAAGGACAAGGATTTTACTCAAGACTCTTCCTGGTCCCCAGAAAGGACAAGGCCCTGGAGGCCCATACTAGACCTTTCAATTCTGAATACTTACCTGGATATTCCGAAATTCAAAATGTTGACTTTACAGCAACTTCTACCTATGCTGGGCAGGAAGGCTTGGCTTGTTACTCTGGACCTCAGAGGCATACCTGCATATGTCTATCAGACAAAACTGCAGAAGATACCTCAGATTCAAAGCTGGTACAATGCACTATCAATTCTCTGCACTGCCCTTTGGCTTATCTACTGCGCCCAGGGTCTTCACAAAGTGCCTGGCACCAGTAATTGCATTTTGCAGACAAAAAGGAATTCAAATATATCCATACCTGGACGACTGCCTCATTCAAGCGGAGACAAAGGACATTCTTCTACAGCATCTGGCGTTTGTAAAAAAGTTGCTAATTTCTCTAGGGTACACGGTAAACGAAAAGAAGTTAAAACTAGTGCCCTCGCAACAGATTATATTCCTGGGTGCCAGTTTAAATACAATGGCCCAGATGGCTTACCTCATGCCAGACAAACAAGTTCAACTAACTCAATATTTTCAGTTGCTGGCAAGAAAGTCCCATCTCCCTGTAAGAAAAATTCTGCGGACCCTGGGATTCATGGCATCCTGCGTACTAATAATACCATATGCTAGACTGCATATGAGGAAATTACAATGGTACCTGAAAAGTGTTTGGACCCAACACTCTCACAGTTTAGAAGCAGTAATACCAATGATTCCCTGCCTACACCAGGAGTTTTGATGGTGGGCACAGGCATGTCACCTAAACAAGGGTCAGCCTTTTACCCAAACCACAGCCAGGCAAACTCTAACAACAGATGCTTCGGATTACGCCTGGGGAGCACACATGGCAGGAAAATGTATTCAGGGCAAGTAGACCACAGACCAGATGCATCTTCACATCAATCAAAAAGAGATGTTGGCTGTTCAAAATGCCCTAACAGCTTTCAAGGACCTTCTACATCCAGGACAATTACTACTAAAGACAGACAACACCACAGTAATGTGGTACATAAACAAGCAAGGGGGCACTCGTTCTTATCCCATATGCAGGCAAGCCATGACCTTCTGGAACACAGCTCTAGCATATCAAGTCCACCTGCAAGCACAATTCCTGCCGGGAAAGAAAAATACTCTGGCAGACTATCTAAGCAGAAATATCATGGACCCTCACGAATGGAAATTGAATCCACAAATCTTCAGCATGGTAACGCAAAAGTGGGGATGCCCAGACATGGATCTTTTTGCCTCCCCACTGAATTGCCAACCGCAAAAATTCTGCACAAGGACTTATCACAAACAAGCATGGAAAGTGGATGCTCTTCTGTTCAGCTAGAAAAACCTAAAAGTTTATGCCTTCCCGCCACTGCCGCTCCTTTCGAAGGTACTCCTAAAAGCCAGACAAGAAAAACCACAGATGATCCTGATTGCTCCAGACTGGCCACGCCAGCACTGGTACCCTATTTTAAGGAACTTGGCTCAAGGCCCACCATGGATTTTGCCTCAAATTCCACACCTTCTGACACAACAAAACAATCAAATCCTGCACGGTCAGCTCAAAACCCTAAACATGGCTGCATGGCAGATACACAAGTCAAACAGGCAACACCTCTCTCTAAAGCTGGTATGGATGTCATTTTGGAGGCCAGGAGGCCTAGCACCAGGAAAGCTTACTCAGAAAAATGGAAGAGATTCTGTGCCTGGAACCAGGCTCAAAGCCTTGACCCTCTTGTTCCAAACATTCCTCAGATTTTAAAATACTTAACTGAGATGCTGGACAGAGGCCTATCCTTCTCATCAATTAAGATCCACGCCTCTGCCATTTCAGCACATTACAACACGGATCCTCCTTTATTCTCTCATCCCTTGCTAAAGCAGTACCTCAGAGGGGCTAAAAACATAAGACCGCCCCGGAGAGCACCAACACCAACTTGGGACCTCAATTTCATTTTGGAAAAGCTGACCCTACAACCTTTTGAGCCAGCCAGTACAGCCGATCTAAAATTTTTATCATGGAAAACAGCTCTGCTCCTGGCAGTAACGTCAGCACGAAGAGTCTGAGCTACAGATATTAACGGCAGTGGAACCTTTTATAATTTTTCATCGGGACAGGGTATCTTTAAGGACAAACCCTACCTTTATGCCAAAGGTGGTATCTAGTGTGGCTGTTAGCCAAACCATCCATTTGCCAACTTTTTATCCAAACCCCCAGAATAACGTGGAGAAACTTCTGCATTCTTTGGACATACACAGGCAGCTACGCTTCTACTTGGACAAAACAAAGGCTTTCAGGAAAACTGAGCAACTGTTTGTAACATATGCTGCAGGATCACAGGGCAAGGCTATCTCAAAGCAGACTATATCCAAATGGATAGGACACTGTATTCGGAACTGCTACACACAGCATGGAAAATCAGTCCCAAATAACATTAGGCCACATTCCACCAGGGCAACAGCCACTTCAACAGTCTCTCAGAGGAGTACCTACCAAGAAATTTTTGGAGGCTGCAACTTGGAGTTCAGTGCACACCTTTACCAAGCATTACCATCTGTCTCTTTACTCTACTCTAAATCTAGAGCAGGATTTGCCACTGCAGTTCTGCAGGGCCTCATAGCCAATCCTAACTCTTTATAGACCAGCCACCCAACCTCAGCTTTGGGATTCTACCCAAGTGTAATGACTGCAGCAGTGTAACACGATGAACATAGTACAGTTTTGTACCTACCATAAATGTAGATGTCCGAGTGTTCACACTGCTGCAGTCCAGGTTATCCTCCCTCCATCCCCTCTGAACTAGCTGGACTTCTCTATACCTTTCTATCCTATACAACCTTTGGGGTGTATTTGCTGGTAACTGAAGGTATTGTTTTTATTGTATATTTTTGATTAGCAATATGTATTGCCTACCTGCTTGGGGGCACCTGACATCTGAGCCAAATAAAACTGAAGAAAATGGCGTCTGATGCATCTTATATACCCCTGGCGCACTGACGTTGGGGAAGAAGCGACAGCTACCGACGCCGGAGCAAGACTTTGGAACTCAGGCCGACTGCGGGACTGCCTGATGGCAGGATAACCCAAGTGTAATGACTGCAGCAGTGTGAATACTCGAACATCTACATTTATGGTAGGTACAAAACTGTACTTTCTCAGCCATCCCTCTATGAGAAAAACTCTCAATGACACCCCCCCCCCCCCTTTCACTCACCAAAAGCTAGGAGCAAGGCTCTCGCTCTGCAAAGAAAATTGGCTTTCTGTAACAAAGGACAAATGAGTCTTAAAGATAATTTTTCAGGGATACAAATTCTCTTTCAGTGAACTCCCAATTCCAAGAGGATACCCAGACTTGCCTCCAAATCAGTTGGCAGAGGCATTGAAACAAATCCAAATTCTCTTATCCCAAGGGGCAGTAAAACCTGTCCCCTCAGATCAAACAGGCAAAGGCTTTTATTCCAGACTGTTCCTTGTTCCCAGAAAAGAGGGCACTTGGTGCCCCATCCTGGATCTATCCATTCTAAACACCTCCCTGCTGGTCCCCAAATTCAAAATGTTAACTTTGCAGCAGCTGCTGCCTATGCTGACAAAAAAATGCTTGGTTAGTTCACCCTAGATCTAAAAGATGCCTACCTCCACATCCCCATAAGGGAATCATGCAGGGAATTCCTCCGCTTCAGAGCAGGTTCACAACACTTTAAGTTCTCTGCGCTACCCTTTGGCTTATCTATTGCTCCCAGGGTATTCACGAAATGCTTAGCCCTGGCCATAGCCTTTTGCAGACAGAAAAATATACAGATGGATGACTGCCTCATTCAGGCAGAGTGCAAAGGTAAGCTACTGAAGGACCTCCTCTTTATCAAAACCCTCCTAACCTCCTTAGGGTACACCATCAATCAGAAGCAATCAAAGCAAACACCCTCCAGGATGATCATTTTGTTAGGAGCACTGCTAGACACAGCATCCTAAATGGCCTTCCTATCACCAGAAAAGCAGAGCCTACTGCCTCTCTACGTTACCCAGCTTACTTTCAAAAGTCACATCACTGAGGAAGTTCCTGCAAGCCTTTGGGTACATTGGCATCTTGCATCCTTCTAATTCCTGTGGCCAGGCTTCACATGAGAAAACTTCAGTGGTATCTAAAGAACCTTTGGTGTCAGCACTCTCTACCTCTAGAGACCTCTCTCCCTCAGATCTCCTGTATAAGGGCTGAGTTTCTCTGGTGGACAGGGGCCTGTGCCAAGAACAAGGGTCGTTCCTTCACCCTCCACCCTACCAGTCAGACCATTACCACAGATGCTTCAGACATTGCTTGGGGCGGTCACCTATAAGGCAGGTGTACCCAAGGTCTTTGGGTTGCCTAGCACCTTCCCTTACACATCAACCAGAAGTAAATGATGGCAGTACAGAAGGCACTGACATCCTTCAAACACCATCTCAAGCCAGGGGTTCTTATCAAAACAGACAAAAGCACATTAATGTGGTATGTCAACAATCCGGGAGGGACCCAATCTTACCCTCTGTGCAGGCTAGCTATGAACCTCTGGCTGAAGGCCTCTTCCATGGGATTACACTTAATAGCCCAATACCTACAACAACACCCTGGCAGACCATGTAAGCAGAAATTTACTGGACCCCCACGGATGACAGCTCCACAGAAAAATCTTTTTGCAAATCACTCAGGAGTGGGGGACTCCGGAGGTGGATCTCTTTGCTTTGTATCTCAACCATCAGCTGAAACACTTCTGTACCAGGGAGTATCCCCACCTAGCGTGGCAGGTGGATGCTTGGACCTTCCCCTGGAACACACTTTGTGTACGCATTCGCTCTTTTGCCTCTTATTCACAAGGTACTGATCAAAATAAGGGAGGAGAGACCAAAGGCCATCCTCATTGCTCCAGATTGGCCCAGACAACATTGGTACCCTTTACTGTGCAGCCTGACATTGCCGCCTCCCAGGCAGCTTCCCCTGATGTCAGATCTCTTGACTCAGGTGGGGGGGGGGGGATGCTGCACCCAGACTTGCAGACTCTCAAGCTATCACCATGGCTAATACTCTAAAGGCAAACAAGGGGCCCCTCTTAATCAAACAGGTCCTAGACATTGTCTCAGAGGCCAGAAGGTCCAGCACCAGGAAATGTTACGCAGGAAAATGGAAAAGATTCTACTCCTGGAGCCAGTCCATAGGGGGCAATACCTCACAACCTTACCATCCCTCTTATCCTGCACTACCTAGCAGAGCTACTTAATAATGGCCTCTCCTTCTCTTGTATTAAAATCCACGCCTCAGACATTTCAGTTCATTTTGATACAGATCCACCCCTGTTCTCCCATCCTTTGATTAAACAATTTCTCAGAGGGGCTTCCAGTATCAGACCTCCAGGAAGGCCACCCACGCCAGCCTGGGACCTGAACTATGTTTTGGAAAAACTAACCTTACCACCCTTTTTTAACCTGCAGCTTCAGCAGAACCTCTCATACCATACCTCTCCTCAAAGACTACTTTTCTCCTAGCCATCACCTCAGCCAGAAGGGTTTTAGAACTTCAGGCACTGATGGCCATTGAACTCTTCATCATTTTCCATGCAGGCAGCATCTACCTGAGGACTAATCCCACCTTTATGCCCAAGGTGATATCTAATGTGACTCTCAACCAGGCCATAAGTCTGCCCTCCTCCTTTCCTAACCCTCAAAACAAAGGGGAAAGAATTTTGCACTCACTAGACATGCGCAGACAGCTCAGATACTCTCTAGACTGTACTTAACCCTTCAGGAAAACAGACGAACTATTTGTCAGCTTTGCCCCGGAGCAGAGGGGGGAAGCCCATTTCAAAGCAAACCATTTCCAAATAGATATCACACTGTATCCATTTCTGCTACAGATTACATGGGACCCCCCCGCAAGTCTATTCAAACCCATTCCACTAGGGCAACCTCCAGTTCCACAGCATTTCTCGAAGGAGTTCCCACCAGGGACATCCTGAAAGCTGCCACCTGGACTTCTGTCCATACATTTACCAAGCATTACCACCTACCTCTATTTTTTTAAGGCTAGGGCAGGGTTTGCCTCTGCAGGGCATGGTGACCCATGCCTAGGTCTCTTACTAAGCCTACCACCCCTCTTCTCAGCTGTGGGAATCCTCCAGCAGGTGATGACTACAACAGTGAAACACGAAGAACATGGTACAGTTGTGTACACTTATCATAATGTTCGAGTGTATTCACTGTTGCAGTCCTGGTTTCCCTCCCTCCTTCCCCCTTATATCTTCTTTCTTTAGGGAGACATAAGATGTTATGTGATCCTATCTCGCCTACATTCTGACTGATGGGTTCGGAGCCGATCCTCGGCTCCGACTCGGCACGCTTATGCCAAAGAGCGAAGTCTCTTATTGGCTGAGCTTACTATATCCCAGGATGCACCACTACCAGTCCCCCAGATCTCGTTTGCCGCTAACAAGCAAAGACGTGGTCTCGAGCTTGGCTGAGCTAAGTAGTGTTATTTTCACTTACTTTCCTGTCAGGGTTTGCTAAAATTCAACAAAAAGCTGTTTTAACAGCTATCTTCTGTTTATTGTGTATGAGTGAATATTTTTTGTGGTAAAATTTTTGTGTAGTGATTGTGTCTTGTCTGACTAGAGGTGCCCCGTTGAGTTGAGGGCCTTCCCCTTTCAGTCCGTTGTCTTTCAAGTCCCTTTCTTTTTTTAGGGGTTCTTGATCCTTAGTTATATTTTTCTTGTGGCAGTTCTTAAAATATAGAAGAAAAGAATTTTTCTGTGACAGTTAGTGTGTTTGTTGTTTTTACTGTTTACTAGATTGGCTGCCATAATGTCACAGGCTCCTAGGCCTTCAGGTTTTAAGAAATGCACTAAGTGCAGTTTCAAAATGTCGATCACAGATGACCACTCTCTCTGTGTATACTGTTTAGGTGCTAAACATTTGCAGGAGTCATGTAGCGTGTGCCACGCTTTTTCCTCGAGGGTCCTCCAAGAGAGGAAAAATAAACTTATTTTAAAAGGCCTTATTAAACCTTCATTCGAAGAGGCATTAGCTTCATCTCCTTCTCCTGCTAAAAAGAAAAGGGCGTCGGCTCCGACCAGTCCGTCGGAACCGACCGCCAAAAGACATAGGCAGGCTTCTCCTTCGGCTCCACGGACTTCGGAGCCGAGGGCGGAACGGTCTGCCTCGATGCCTCCAGCCTCGACTCCTCTGGGTTCGGAGCCGACGGCTGGGGCATCGAGGCGGCTCACCTTCATCGGCTCCACTGATCTCGGTGCCGATGAAGGTTGTCCGCTCAGACACTTCCTCCTCGGCGCGAAGCCCTCTTCGCACCGACGGAAATTGGTTTGGACACTCCTTCGGCCAATAATCATCGAGTCGATTGGGCGGTCCCCTAGTCCCTTGGAGCCGTTGGAGAGGCCTACTCGGACCCATTCGGTCTCTTCCAGGTCATCAAGGATGTCAGATTCGACATAGACAGGGTACTCCAAAGACTTTTCCAGTCCCCAGTCTTCCAGAAATTAGTTTCGCTCCGACCCAATTGGTTTCGGAGCCGATAGCCCATTCCATTGCCATTCCTCCACCGACCGCTTCGGCTCCGTTGGAGCAGGTGCTGATGGAGCCAGTGGAGATCCTAGGGTCGGCTCCGACCCCCACTCCAACCCGGCCTTGGTCGGAGTTTAGCACACGGACTTCTTGGCCGGGCCCGGGGTGACGTTTGGGACCAATTCTTTCGGTTCCAAGCCTCCCTCTCGGTGCTTCGCCGCGGGACTTCCGTCTGCTATCATGGCTGCGCCGGCTGGACCCTCCCAGGATTCTGGGGGTCCGGCCTCCAGAGCTATGAGGAGTGCCTTGGCTAAATCCTCTTTGGCCATCTCTACAACTTTACCGGCACCTTCCTGGGCATGGAGACTGGGTCTTTGGTAGTTCCCTGTCTCTAGACAGCGGAGCCCGGGGCCTGAGGTTACCCCACGGGGTTCCCTCCTCCTGAGGGTCTTTCGGAGTTGTCTTCGGAGGAGCCCCAAGGAAGAGATCGTGCAAGAGGAAGCACGTGGACTCCCCGATGAGTCTCTTACATCGGACACGGATCTTGATGATGCGGAGGGGTCCCCAAAGTCGCCCTCGGATGATGTCTCATTTGCAGACATTCTAGAGATCCTCAAACGAGGCGGCTGGAATTCCAAACCCCCTCCGCTGATGAGTCGGTGTTCCTCAAGGCCTTCGGGCTCAGCCCTCCGCCTCCTGGGTGTCTCCGCCCTTGACGAGCTCCTAGATTTGGTTTGTCGGGCGTGGGAACATCCAGATACTGTGGAACCAGTGCCTTCTCGCCCTAACAAATTTTTGTCTGCCCCACCCGAGAAGGAGTTCTTAACGAAAGCGTGGCTGTAGATGCCATGGTGGTGGCATCTGCTACCCAGCAGGACGTGGCAGAGGCTTCAACGTCCGTCCATCCTCCTAATAAGGAGTCTAGGAGCATGGACCGGTACGGGAAGCACACCCTGACTTCAGCGGCCTTTACTCTAAGGTCCCTGAATTATTTGGCACATTTCATCAGACTACAGAGGGATCTGGTCAAGGAGCTCTCAGACTCCCTCTCAGGTAACCTACCTGAACAGCTAGCCCAGTCGGTTGGCTCTCAGTTGGCTACCCTTACCTCGATTTCTATAACTCGTCCATGAGGCTCATTTCATATGCAGCCGAAGGGGCGGGCAGAGCGGCAGGCACAGGCGTGGCTCTCAGACAAGCCTGGCTCCGTTGTGTCATTTCGGAGGCCTTCAAGTCTTCCTTTGCCGCGCTCCTTTGATGGGTCCTCTTTGTTTGGACCCAAGGTTAAAGACACTCTTACCGCTGTGAGCAGGAGGGAAAGACTTTATCTGCCGTGGAGCACACGTTTTCCACTCCCTTTCGGCCTTATCCCAAGGCCAAAGAGGAGGGAAGCTGTGGTTCCAAATCACAGAAATTCTTTCCTCAACAGCAGGAAGATTCCCTTCCAGAGGCAGAGGAGGGGAAATTTTTCTGGGAGACGCCGTCCCAGAGGTGGCAGAGGCCCCGCAACACTGGAGACCCGAGTCCTTTCGTGGCTCTTCAGCCTCCCACACTCCATGAGGGATTGCCCGGCTGTGCTGCTCGGAGCCAGTCGGGTGCCGTTTGCCAAGCACCTAAAAGCCTGGGAGTCTATTACCCAGGACAGATGGGTGCTTCGATTATTGCCGGAGGTTACACCATTCCCTTCACACGCCACCCCCACCGTCCAAAAATTCCGGACCCACCACCCAGTCAAGGGAAATTGCAGCCATAGAGGTTTCAAAGCTGCTAGAAAAGGAGCTATCCAACCGTCCCCCAGACCAGATCGGATCGAAATTACTCGAGGTTCTTTTTAGTGCCAAAAAAGACAGGGGACCTGAGACCCATTTTGGATCTCAGCAAACTAAACCAGTCCGTCATGAAGTCCAAATTCCGAATGGTCACTCTACAGTCCATTCTTCCACTGTTGGAGAAAGGTGTTTGGATGTGCTCCATAGATCTCAAGGACGCCTATTATCACATACCGATACATCAGGCGTCCAGGAGGTATCTGCGCTTCAGCCTGGGAGACTGTCATTTCCAATTTTGTGCTCTGCCCTTTGGTCTCACCACAGCCCCCAGGGTGTTCACCAAGTGTTTGGCAGTAGTGACTGCTCACCTGAGGAGTCTCGGATTCCAAGTGTTTCCCTATCTGGACGACTGGCTCCTGACTGCCACCACCAGGGATCTACTACTAGAAAACCTGCAAGCCACTATCTCCCTGGGTGCTTCCCTGGGAATTACATTCAACTGGTCAAAGTCTGTCTTGCTGCCTTCTCAGCGCATAAGGTTCATAGGAGCAGAGATAGACTCAAAATTAATGCGAATCTTCCTTCCTACCGAAAGGATACAAACATTACAAGATCAAGTCCGAGCCCTGCTTCTAAGATCCAAAGCCCCAGCCAGGATGGTCCTGCAACTTCTAGGTTCAATGTCTGCCACAGTTCTTCTAGTTCCTCTGGCAAGGTTGCACATGAGGATTCTCCAGTGGCTATTATCGACACAATGGTCCTTTCAGGATCTCCCCCTCAATCATCACGTACTGATTACAGAAACGTGCAAACGGGACCTCCGCTGGTGGCTTCTGCCATCCAATCTGAATCAGGGAAGACCCTTTGTTATACCCCCTCCGGTGGCCACCTTGACAATGGATGCCTCCCAGACGGGGTGGGGGGGGCATTGTCTGGGCAGGTCAGTTCAGGGTTCTTGGCTTCCAAACGAAACAATTCTCCATATCAATGTGTTGGAAATGAGGGCTGTACTTCTGTCCCTACAAGCCCTCCACAACTTTCTCCCTCAAGGCATTATCGCCATCCACACAGACAACATGTCGGTGGTCTGGTACCTAAACAAACAAGGAGGGACCAGATCTTACCCCCTTTGCAGAGAGGCCATGAGGGTGTGGGAATGGGCAGTGGCTACCAAGCGCTTCCTGGTAGCGACCCACATTCCAGGCAAATCCAATATATTAGCAGACAGACTGAGCAGGACTATTCTCTCTCCTCACGAGTGGTCTCTGAACGAAATAGTAGCAGCTCAGATTTTCAAGAGGTGGGGGATTCCGTGCTGCGACCTGTTTGCAACACCACAAAACACGAAGTGCAAAAGGTTCTTTTCCTTGACCCCGCGTCAGGGGGAGACAGCTACGGATGCTCCAGTCCAACCTTGGCCAACAGGACTGCTTTATGCCTTCCCCCCGATTCCACTCATCCCCAAAGTCATCCAGAAAGCTTCCCAACTGGGGTCCACAATGATTCTAATTGCTCCGTACTGGCCTCGTCAGGTATGTTTCCCTTACCTACAGAAATATACCCGGGACGGTCCTTGGTTCTTGGATCTAATTCCGGACCTTCTGGTTCATCAGTCGGGACAACAGCACCAGTCCCTTCACACTTTGAAATTAACAGCTTGGCTCCTCTACTTCCGACTATAGTCAGAAATCACACCGTGGACCCGGAAGTTATTCACATCTTATCCTCAGCCCACAAACCCACCACTAAGAAATTGTATCACAGTAAGTGGAAGAGGTTTGCTATCTGGGCTCAACTCAGAGGCTTAGACCCTATTACTGCCCCGATACCAGAGGTCTTGAAATTTTTAACATCCTTGTTTAATCAAGGATCTTCAGTCTCTACTATTAAAGTCCAACTAGCAGCTATCTCCAAATTTCACGATTCCATAGACCCACCTTTGATGAGCAGCAGATTATGTAAAACTTTCATGAAAGGTGCTGTGCTCTTAAGACCCCCAGTTTTTCATCCTGCGCCTCCATGGGATCTTGATTTGGTACTTCGTGCCTTAACATCTTCCCCCTTTGAACCGGCTGCTACATGTGAGTTGAAATATCTGTCCTGGAAAACTGCCTTCTTAGTTGCAATTACCTCTGCAAGAAGAGTTTCAGAACTTCAAGCCCTATCTATCAAACCACCGTACTTGATTTTTCACAAGGATAGAGTATCACTTCTGCGTAATCCATCCTTTGTTCCAAAAGTTTGTTCTAATCTCTGTCTCCAACAGTCCTTGGAGCTACCAGTTTTCTTTCCAAAATTTTCAAACAAAGCGGAATACACATTCCATACATTGGATGTCCACAGGCAATTGCGCTTCTATCTAGATAGGACTCAACAAATTCGGAAAACAGATCAATTGTTTGTGTCCTTTTCAGATAATAAACTGGGCAAAACCATCACTAAAGCTACTATTGCAAAATGGATCAGAGATTGCATAACTCAGGCTTATTCCTCTTCAAATAAACAACTTACAACGTCTGTCAAAGCTCACTCTACTAGGGCTATGGCTACCTCTATTGCATTCCATTCCAAGCTCGCTATTTCTGAGATTTGTGTTGCGGCTACTTGGTCCAACCCGCACACTTTCATTTCCCATTATAAATTGGATGTGGCATCTAAAGGACGAGCATCATTTGGTTCCACGGTACTCAGGAGTGTTTTCCAGTGAGCCACCCAGGATTTAGGTGCTAGGGACGCTGTCCCATCAGTCAGAATGTAGGCGAGATAGGATCACATAACATCTTTTAGTTATGTACTCACCATAACTTCAGATGTTTGGGATCCATCTCGCCTACATTCCTAATACCCACCCTCCTTCCCCCTGCCTTGGAGATCAGAAGAGATTGAACGGTTTGAGTTCTACTGTTTTTATCTTGTATCATCTGTCAATGTTATATAAGCAGAGCATGCGTGTGTGCATGTATGCGGGCAAACTAGATCTGGGGGACTGGTAGTGGTGCATCCTGGGATATAGTAAGCTCAGCCAATAAGAGACTTCGCTCTTTGGCATAAGCGTGCCGAGTCGGAGCCGAGGATCGGCTCCGAACCCATCAGTCAGAATGTAGGCGAGATGGATCCCAAACATCTGAAGTTATGGTGAGTACATAACTAAAAGCTTCTCATGGTAGCTTTTAAGCCACAAGGACCATTTTACCATATTTCCTTGGGTTTCTGACTTTTTAGGGTAAGAAAAACTGATGTAATGGCGATGTCCTTCATGGATGCATCTGCAGTCATAACAACTGGGTTGTCCTGTCGTCAGGCAGCCCTTCAGTCGGCCGGATTCCAAAGTCCGGGTCCGGCTTCGGCTGATGTCGCACTTCACCCTACGTCATCTCTGTTGGTCTTCGGGTATAAAAGCATCAGCCGACGCCATTTTCCTCAGTCTTTCTTGCGTGGCGCCCAAGCAGAAGCTGTTCGCAAGTGCCGGTCGGTCGGATCCAGAGATTACTTCTACCGAATACTACTTGAAGACTTCTAAAGCTAAGTACCCGTTGGGGACTCTTTCTTGCCTCAGCCGATGTCAGAAAAAGTTAATAATTGTTTAACCTGTGGGAAACAAATACCTCATAAGGATTTCCACTCTTACTGTCTGCCTTGTTTAGGCCCAGCCCACGACGTAGCAGCCTGTTCGGCCTGTGCTTCTTTCAACCGACGAACGCTTAGGCGTCGGTCGGAGTTTGCTGAACAGTTTTTCGGTTCTGATTTTGCGTATATTATGCCGTCGGATACTCCGACTACCCAAACTGCTAAAAACCGCAAAGATAAAGACCGACACTCGCGGTCCGCGGTTTCGGCCGAAACCATGGTTAAGCAAACCGCGAGTGTCTCGGTTTCGGCCGAAACCGAGAAAACTGATCAAAATACAGCAGAATCTATCACTACCTCCGAGGCCCCTGCTACTTCTCTTGAATCGGCCTCAGAAATTTTATCCACCACGGTGGTTGCCACTGACTTATCAGACACCATTCCCTTGGATGTGTCTACCCCAGCACGTGGTGCTGCTAGGCCTCCAGCAGCCATGTCCATTAAGGCCTTTGCCAGGGCCAAAGCAGCCAAAACTACTAGAACAGTGCCTGCTAAACCCCCTCCAACACAAAGCCCTCTTCTAGTTCACAAATGCTTACCCTGGCAGAAGATTTAATTTCACTAATTAGGGGATCTCAATCTCACCCAGACAGGGCCTCTCAGCCCCCAGAGAAGAGACCTAGGACAGAACCCCCCGAGCCTGTGTCCTCTGATGATTCCGCTGATGAATCAGACATAACAGACCAGCCAGAGGCTCCCTTCTCCAATTTTGAAGACTCAGATGCTGAAGAATCCATTCCAGCTGCCTCCCCACCAGAAGAATTTTCCTTTGGGGAAACCTTACATGCCATGCGAGAGCAGTTCCAATGGCAGCAGCAGGATTTCTCAGACTCCAGAAAAAGACTTAGAACTTTTCTGCACCTTCCACAGCACAGGCCCTTAGCTATACCTCCTGTGCTCTCTGTAGTGGATGATGCCTTCAATGATGTCTGCTCTGCACCAGATTCTTTACCTCCAGCCCCTGTCAAACCAGACAGATTTTACAGGGTTCCAGACACTCATCACCACCTTTACAAGGCCCCACTTGCAGACCCTGAAACTATATCCCAGGGTCCCAAGGCAGTAGCCGCGACCACAGCTAAAAACCCTATTCCTTCTGAAAGGGAAGCCAGGTCTTTAGACAGATGGGGCAAAAAGGTTTACACTTCAGCTACTCTCTCAGCTAGAGCTTTAAACTGTCAGTTTCACATGATACAATACCAAGAGTTTATGCTTGATCAGTTAACAAAAAAGCTATCCTCTGATGAATCAATTGATAAGAAATATGTATTAGAAATGGTAAATAACATACAACAGGTTAGTAACCATTCTTTAAAATGTGGCTATGATGCACTGGAGGCTTCATTTAGATCAGCCATGACTGGCACAGTGATAAGAAGGCATGCATGGCTAAAGGAACAAGCTTTACCGGATCATGTTAAAGCTAAGCTATTAGATGCTCCTATGGATAAAACCAGCTTGTTTGGTACACCTGCCCAGCAGATAATGAAGAAAATGGAAGAAAAGGCAAAATCTGTTCAAACGGTTAAAGACTTCTTGCAGGTCCAACCCCCAAGGTTTAGCAGGAACTGGCCTGCCAAAAATTGGTCCTTTCCTGACTCCACAAGATCCCAAAGGGGCAGGAATAGACGTTCCAGAGGCAGAAACCAATCCAGAGGAGGTGCCTACAGAGGACGACAGTGGCAAGGTAACAACAGAGGCACAGACACAACCACTGCCACTACAACAACACAGCCACAGTGACTTAATTCTAAATCCGCCTACCAGGGAACAAATAGCAGCTCCATTAGGCGGCAAATTAACCTTATTTTCAAAGAACTGGCACTATATCACAAAAGACAAGTGGATTCTACAAACCATAGATCAAGGTTACCGCTTCCACTTCCACACTTTACCAGTCAAAAGAGGAATGCCAAATCTACCTCCAAATCAAAAAACAGAGGCTCTACAACAGATAATGCAGTTAGCAAACATGAGAGCTGTGGAAAGAGTGCCAACAACAGAACAAGGAAAGGGATTCTACTCAAGACTATTCCTAGTTCCAAGAAAGGAAACAAGCTGGAGACCTATTCTAGACCTGTCCACCTTAAATACATACATCATTGTCCCAAAATTCAAAATGCTGACCCTACAGCAACTTCTTCCCATGCTGGGCAAGGAGTGTTGGCTGGTAACTCTAGATCTCAAGGAGGCATACCTGCACGTCCCCATTCGACCAATCTGCAGAAGATACCTCAGATTTCTTGCAGGATCAGAGCATTATCAATTCTCAGCATTGCCCTTTGGCTTATCTACTGCGCCCAGAGTATTCACAAAATGCCTGGCATCAGTAATCGCACATTGCAGGTTACAGGGAATTCAAATTTACCCATACCTGGACGACTGCCTACTACAAGGGGACAACAAAAGCAAGCTGACAACAGATTTACAAAGGGTCATTTACTTGCTACAAGCACTGGGATACACAGTCAATTTACAAAAATCAAGGCTGATACCATCCCAGACAAGGACATTCTTGGGCGCGGAATTGGACACAGTAAGACAAATGGCTTTCCTAACTGCAGAAAAACAAAGAGAACTCCCTCTTTACTTCTTGGCACTAACAAAACAGAACAAGTTAACAGCAAGAAAAGTACTGCAGGCCTTGGGCTTCATGGCATCATGCATTATCTTGATCCCACTTGCCAGACTACATATGAGAAAACTACAGTGGTACCTAAAGAATTTATGGTCTCAACACAGCCACAGCCTAGAAACAGAAACTCCCCTAATTCCATGCTTAAAACAGGAGTTCCTATGGTGGGCTCAAGCATGCCAGTTAAACCCAGGGCTACCCTTTCGCAGATATCAAGCAAGCCAGACCATCACAACAGACGCTTCAGACCTAGGATGGGGGGCCCACATGCTGGACAAATACGTGCAAGGATTGTGGACGCAGGATCAACTTCACCTGCACATCAACCTAAAAGAAATGCTGGCAGTAAAACTGGCAATCCAAAATTTCAGACCATTTCTCAAGGAAGGCCAGTTGATGATAAGGACAGACAACACCACAGTCATGTGGTACATCAACAAACAGGGAGGTACTCATTCATACCCCCTATGCAGAATGACTTTGGAACTGTGGAACCTGGCACTCAGCTACAACATCCAGTTACAGGCAATATTTGTACCGGGAAAAGAAAATACTCTAGCAGACATACTAAGCAGAACCACATCGGATGCCCACGAATGGATGCTACATCCGGACATCTTCAAGACCATCTCAAAGAAATGGGGAATGCCTCAGATAGATCTATTTGCTTCCCCTCTCAATCACCAGCTCAAAAAATTCTGCACAAGGACATCCCACCCACTAGCATGGAAAGTGGATTCGCTCTCCTTCAGCTGGAAAGGCCTAACAGCATATGCATTCCCACCTCTTCCCTTGATACACAAGGTATTACTAAAAATCAAGGAAGAACATCCAAGGATAATTCTAATAGCTCCAAACTGGCCAAGACAACACTGGTACCCACTGCTGAGGAGCATGTCTCAGAACAATATGTGGCCAATACCCTGATGCCTTTGATGTTAACTCAGAACAACTACAGCATCATGCATCCAAACCTAAAACGCGTTGCAACTGACTGCATGGAACATCACATAGCAGCAGCTAATCCAGAACTTTCACAAAGAGTGAAAGACATTATTCTTGAAGCCCGCAGACCTTCAACAAGAAGGAACTATGCAGGAAAATGGAAAAGGTTTGTCATTTGGAGTACTGAAAGAGGAAAAGATGTGTCAAACATAGATATGCCTAACATTCTGGAGTACCTGGCAGAACTTCTACATTCAGGCCTGTCCTACTCCTCCATCAAGATACATGCATCAGCTATTTCAGCAGAATACAGCTTTGATCCACCTGTTTTTTCACACCCATTACTCAAGACAGTTCCTCAGAGGAATCAAGAATGTAAAACCTCCAAGGAAACCACCATTACCAGCTTGGGACTTGAACTTTGTACTAGAAAAGTTGACACTAGCACCTTTTGAGCCAGCAGCAACAGCAGACCTACAGCATCTATCGTGGAAAACCGCCTTCTTACTGGCAATAACCTCAGCCAGGAGGGTTTCTGAACTCCAGGCCCTTATGGCAGTACAACCCTTCCTAATCTTCCATCAAGATAGTGTCCATGAGGACTAATCCTACATTTATGCCTAAGGTGGTATCCAGAGTGTCCTTAAACCAGGCAATCCACCTACCTACCTTCTTTCCCAACTCACAAAACAGAGGGGAAAGAATACTGCATACCTTGGATGTACACAGACAGCTACGCTACTACCTGGACAGAACAAAAAGTAGCAGAAAAACTGATCAGCTTTTTGTAGCCTATGCAACAGGAAGGGAAGGAAAAGCTATTTCCAAACAGACAATCTCCAAATGGATAGGAAATTGCATACGGTTCTGTTACTCCTTCCATGGAAAACCAATTCCACAGAACATAAAACCTCATTCTACAAGGGCAACAGCCACTACCACAGCATTTTTACGAGGAGTGGCAACCAAAGACATTATTGAGGCGGCTACTTGGACCTCCGTGCATACATTTGCGAAGCATTATAATTTACCTCTATATTCCAGATCCCGAGCAGGGTTTGCCACTGCTGTACTGCAAGGGATCCTAAACACACCATAATCTAGTTTCTTCCTCCTCCCCTAGTTGGCTATGGTATTCAACCCAGTTGTTATGACTGCAGATGCATCCATGAAGGACATAGTACAGCTTTGTACCTACCATAAATGTAGATGTCCGAACTGGATAGCATCTGCAGTCAGGATTACCCTCCCTCCTTCCCCTCTGTGGTACTCCTAGGGTGTTTACCCTCCTAATAGCTAGCTGGTGGGGGGGAGTCTTTTATGGTGTATTTGTTGTATATATGTACATACATGCTTATTTTTTGTGTTTACCACTCTCTTTTTGGAAACATTGGCATTTATCCAAAATTTTTAGCCTTCAAGAGGGCTACTGGCATCTGGGGCAAGAAACACTGAGGAAAATGGCGTCGGCTGATGCTTTTATACCCGAAGACCAACAGAGATGACGTCGGGTGAAGTGCGACATCAGCCAGACCCGGACTTTGGAATCCGGCCGACTGAAGGGCTGCCTGACGACAGGACAACCCAGTTGTTATGACTGCAGATGCTATCCAGTTCGGACATCTACATTTATGGTAGGTACAAAACTGTACTTTTGCTGCCTTGCTTTATAGCACTGACGCTCTGACGTCAGTCAGCAAGCGACAGCAACTGACGCAGAAAACCACTGGCTCTGGTATTCAGGCCGGCCAAGGGCTACCACAGCTGTGATATCCCACAGGTGATGACTGCAACAGTGAATACACCCGAACATCTACATTTATGGTAAGTGTACACAAATATACTTTCTTTGGCCTCCCTGTAAGGGAACCAGCTCCTCCATGAGATGTTACAGTGATGCATCTGGCCCTCACACGACCTCACTTTGAGCTAGCAGCTTCTATAGACCTAAAGTTCTTAGCATGGAAGACGACCTTTATGTAGCTGTTACTTCTGTATAGAGAATTTCAAAGTTACAGGCTCTCTCATGCAAACCATCATATCTGTTTCTTCATAGAGAAGGCGTCTTTCTAAAACTAAATCCCTCCTTTATTCCGAAAGTGGCATCTGAATCCAGTATAAACCGGTCTATATTAATCTACTTTTTTTCTTTCCAAAGTTTTCAAATAAAGGAGAATACACATTGCACTTGGATGTCCACAGACAGCTTAGGTTCTGGCTGCATAAGATCTACGGGATGTCAGACCATTTGTTTTTGTTTTTTTTAACATTTGTTCAAGGCCAAATTGGGAAGTAGAGTGTCTTAGGTCACTCTCTCAAGATGGCTCTCAAACTGTTACATTTGTTTGACAAGTTGGAGCTATCCTTAACTAAAAAAAAAAAAGATACCTCATTCGACAAAGGCAGTGGCATCTTCCACAGTTTTTCAGCAACATTTAGCAATTGATGAGATTTGTGCTACTTGGGCTACCATACTTACTTTCGTGTCTCACTATAAGCTGGATGTGCAGTCCAGGTCGGGTCTATATTATTAGCTCAAAAGCTAATTATGTTGAATGCAAGTCCATCGACACATATATAACCAACGGCATCTATAGCGAAACGTGTCTTCATAGAAAGTTAAACTATCAAAGTTATTGTTGGCCAACACCACGTCCCTGGTGTGAAGTAACAAAATTAACAGCTAATTACTGAATTTGTAAGAATGTCCTAATCTGCTGTTCCACAATTATTGCATTACCAATTTATGCACAAAACACACATCCCTAATAAAAAAATTAATAAAAAAAAAAAAAATAGAGCTTTTACGCAGGGGGGGGGGGGCCTCTGAACTCCCCCCCCCCCGCTACTTAAATATACCAACTCTGAGATCGCACAGCATTGAAGTAAACAGAAATCTCCCCTTAATGAAGATTTCCTTTTAAACGTTCAATGTTGTGCACTTTCGGTAATAGCTCGGGCCAACTAAAACTGTTTGATGCGCTGTTTTTCGATCGAAGTAATGCTCGACATTTATGTGTCAATAGACTTGCATTTGACATAATTAGCTTTCGAGCTAATAATAACCTAATAAGCTAGTAATAATAATAATAATAACCCATCCAGGTCTCGTGCCTCCTTCAGCTCTGCTGTTCACAGTAACATCCTTCCTTACCATCTCCCTGGCACTTATGTAGCTAGGGAATCTGTCACATTCATTGAATAAGATAAAAATGGGCAACATCTGATATGAAAGTTTTATATACTCACCAGAATGATAGATCCATGTAGTCTGTTTGGTTCAACTTCTCTCCCTCCTTCCCCCTTTCCAAGTTGTCACTTTCTATACCTTGAAGAATAGACGGTACTCTCTGGGAGTCCTTGTTAATGCAAACCTCAACAGGTTGGTCTTCTCTGATGTTCTTCATCTCACATTGCTGCAGTCCTTACATATGGGTAGTCCGCTGTCCTCGGTCGGCCCGAATACCAAAGTATTAGGCTGACGTCGGTCAAGGGCGCTCAGAACTGACATCAGAACGTCAGGGTACAAAAGCGCATGACCGACGTCATATCCCCAGTCTTTTTTGCCGCATGGTCCGATGCAGAAGCAGCGTTGCAAGTGCCGTTCAGCGTCCTGAAATTTTTCGAGTTCGAAGTTTCAGACCGAATCCAAGTTGGGCTAAGTACCCCGTTGGGGAATATTTTGTTTTTTTTTTTCTTGCCTCAGTTATTTACCGGATGTCAGAAAAAGTGAATAATTGTATTTCTTGTGGGAAGCAGATACCGCATAGAGATTATCATTCATTGTGTATTCCTTGTCTGGGTCCTGAGCACGACGTAGTCGGGTGTCGCTTTTGTGCTAGGTTTAATAAGCGCACCATTAAACGGAGGTTAGATTGCGCTAGGCTGGTCTTCGGTAAGCGGTGCAATTATAATATGCCGTCGGATACTCCGACGCCCGCTACCGCTAAGAAGTGCAAAGACAAAGCTGTTAAACCCAGACAGGATGAGTCGTCCGTTCCGGACGCCGGTTCTTTAGAGGCTTCAGTGGAACCGGTGGTTCCGACGGAGGCTTCTCTGGAGTCTCAGGGGGAGACTTTGATTTTGCAGGATGTGGCCTTGCCTGAGGCAGGTCAGACCGAAGGGGCTTCTCAGGTTACTGTTCTCCCTTCCCTTCCCAGGGGGGTTAGGCCTTCTCCTACTGTGTCTAAGGCTTCTTCCAGAGGCAGGCCTGGTTTGTCTGCTGCTGGTGTCAGTCCTAGTTCTGCAGGGTCTGTACCTAAGAAGCACATGCTTAAAATGGCAGAAGATTTTATTACTCTGATTAGAGGTTCTATGCCCCCTCCTGATAAGAGGCCTAGGGTAGAGCCAGAGTTGGAAAGTTTTGGTCAGGCTTCAGATGATTCAGAGTCTTCGGCTGAAGATGTACAGGAATTCACTCCTTATTCTGATTCTGATGCAGAGGATTCCACCCCTTCTGCTTCTCCTCCAGAGGATTTTTCTTTCTCAGAAACCCTGCATTCTATGAGGGAGCATTTTAAGTGGGAAGGTCAGGATTTTTCTGATTCCCGGAAAAGGCTAAGGGAATTTTTGTTTTTACCCCAGCATAGACCCTTGGCTATACCACCTGTTCTGGATGTAGTTCAAGATGTGTTTTCAGAGGCTTCCCTTAATCCTGATTCTCTGCCTCCTGCGCCAGTTAAACCGGATAGGTATTACAGGGTGCCTGAAGCACATAAATATCTCTATAAGAGTCCTAGGGCAGACCCAGAAACTATTAGCCAGGGGCCTAAGGGTGTCAGGGCTTCTGTTGTAAAAAATCCGGTTCCTCTAGATAAAGAGGCTAGAGCCTTGGATAGATGGGGAAAAAAGGTATATACCTCTTCTACTTTAGCTATGAAGGCTTTGAATTGCCAGTTTCATATGTTGAAGTATCAGAATTTCCTTCTCTCTCAATTAAAATCTAAGGTGGATGCTCTAGCAGAGGGCATTGAATGTAAAGAATTACAAGATTTGGTACATGTCTCTGAACAGGTGGGTAAGCATTCTTTACAGTGTGGCTTTGATGCTTTGCAGGCCTCTTCTAGGGTGGCTGCCACTGGTTCAGTTCTTCGCAGGCACGCCTGGCTTAAGGATCAGAATTTATCCGAACATGTTAAGACCAGGATTTTGGATGCTCCTTTACAGTCTGAGGTGTTGTTTGGTCCACCTGTGGAGTCAGTCTTGAAGAAAATGGAAGACAAGGCTAAGTCTATGCAGACTGTTAAAGATTTTTTGCAGGTTCAGCCTCCTAAGTTTAGTAGAAATTGGCCTACTAAGGGGTGGACGTATCCTTCCTCTGATTCTCAGTCTAGGGGTAGATCTAGGCGTGGTAGGGGCAGAGCTCAGAGTACCTTCAGGCCTAGAACATGGAGTTCACCTGCACAATCTTCGAGTGAGGGCAGGGGCCAGTCCTTTCGTAAACAGGCCCAATGACCTACTTTTTCAGCTGCCAGACTCTACTTGCCTGGCAGCACCTTTGGGAGGAAGGTTGGCACTCTTCAAGGAAAACTGGCTTTTGATTACCCAGGACAAATGGGTATTGGACATTATTCACCAAGGTTACAAATTTTACTTCCATACCTTGCCTCCTTTCAAAGGCATGCCAGATGTTCCTCCTCAGCAAAGACTGGAGGCTCACAAACAGATTTCGCAACTGCTTCAAATAGGAGCTATACAACCGGTCCCTCTATCAGAAGTGGGCCTAGGATTTTATTCTCGCCTGTTTCTAGTACCAAAGAAAGGGAACACGTGGAGACCAATTTTGGATTTATCTATCCTCAACACATATCTGGACATTCCAAAGTTCAAAATGTTGACGTTACAACAGCTTCTACCTCTGCTGGGCAAAGATCACTGGATGGTGACTCTGGATCTCAAAGAGGCTTACCTTCATGTTCCTATCAGGCTCAGTTGCAGGAAGTATCTGCGTTTTCGGGCTGGGACTTTTCATTATCAGTTCTCTGCATTGCCCTTTGACTTATCTACTGCGCCCAGAGTGTTCACAAAGGTTCTGGCTCCAGTGATAGCCTTCTTCAGGCTAAGAGGAATACAAATCTATCCTTATTTGGACGATTGCCTGATTCTGGCTCAAGAAAAAGACGAACTTCTTCATCATCTTCAGTATGTGATGGCAGTGTTAAGATGCCTAGGGTATTCTGTGAACGAAACAAAGTCCAGTCTAGTACCCTCTCAGGACATGTGCTTTCTGGGTGTGAGACTGAATACAGCATCCCAGATGGGCTTTTTGACCCCGGACAAACAAAAGAATCTTTCTCTTTACTTCCATCAATTGTCTCATCAGTCCAGGCTGACTGCAAGGACAGTCCTTCAAGCCTTGGGGTTCATGGCATCTTGTATTCTGGTACTTCCCAATGCCAAACTGCATATGAGGAAGCTTCAATGGTATCTCAAAAATGTATGGACACAACACTGCCAAGATCTGGACACTGTCATTCAAATAATACCTTGCATTCAAAAGGAATTTTTGTGGTGGGCTCAGGAATGTCACCTAAACAAGGGACTCTCTGTGACCCGGCCAGAGGCGAGTCAGATTCTAACGACAGATGCCTCAGACAAAGCCTGGGGAGCTCATCTAAATGGAAAATGGGTACAAGACACGTGGCCTGCCAGACTTCAGCATTTACATATCAACCTGAAGGAGATGCTAGCAGTCCAATTTGCATTGATAGCTTTCAAGGAATTACTTCTCCCAGGACAGGTGTTGATTCAAACAGACAACACAACTGTCATGTGGTACATCAACAAGCAAGGGGGAACACATTCATACCCACTTTGCAGGCAAGCAATGATTTTGTGGGAGACTGCTCTCAGTTTACAGCTGAATCTTCAGGCAAGGTTTCTACCAGGAGCACAGAACTCCTTAGCAGATGTATTGAGCAGACAGATAATGGATCCTCACGAGTGGAAATTGGATCCTCATGTATTTCAAAAGTTGACAGTGTTATGGGGAACTCCAGACATAGATCTGTTCGCTTCTCCACTAAATTACCAGTTGCCAAAGTTTTGCACAAAAAGGTTTCATCCCACAGCTTGGAAGGTGGATGCTCTATCATTCAGTTGGAGCAATCTTCACGTTTATGCCTTTCCACCACTGCCTCTCCTCCCAAAGGTACTATTGAAGGTCAGACAGGACAAGCCATCCATGATTTTAATAGCTCCGGATTGGCCTCGACAACACTGGTACCCACTACTGAGAAGTCTGGTACGGGAGCCTCCATGGCCTTTGCCTTTGATTCCACACCTTCTGTCTCAGGAGAACAATCAGTTACTCAATGTCAAACTTCAGTCTCTGCATCTAACAGCCTGGCATATTCTGTTCTAGGCCCTGGAGGGTCGTAGCTTCCACAGCAAGTTTTGGATGTTATTTTGGAGGCCAGGAGGCCTAGTACAAGGAAAGTTTACGCTGATAAGTGGAGGAGATTTTTTATTTTGGAGCACAGCAAGGGATTTTGGTTTCCAAACCTGATTTAAGTGTTTCTCTTCAATATCTTACTGAGTTATTGGACAAAGGTTTGTCCTTCTCCTCTATAAAGGTTCATGCTGCAGCCATTTCTGCTCACTATGACTGTGACCCACCATTATTTTCTCATCCTTTGTTTAAGCAATTTCTTAGAGGGGCAAAGAATATAAGACCCCCACGTAGAGCTCCTACTCCTGCTTGGGATCTCAATTTTGTGTTGGAGAAACTCACTCTACAACCTTTTGAGCCTGCAGCTACTGCTGAGTTGAAGTTTTTATCTTGGAAGACTGCTTTTTTGTTGGCCATTACCTCTGCGAGAAGGGTTTCTGAATTACAGGCCCTTATGGCAGTTGAGCCTTTCCTAATTTTCCATAAGGACAGGGTATCTTTACGTACTAATCCTTCATTTATGCCTAAAGTGGTTTCTAGTGTGGCTTTAAACCAAACCATTCATTTGCCTACTTTTTATGCAAACCCCCAAAATAAAGGGGAAAAGATTTTGCACACTTTGGATATTCACAGGCAGTTGCGTTATTATTTGAGCAGAACTAAAGGGTTCAGGCAGTCTCAGCAGTTGTTTGTTTCTTTTGCTTTGGGTTCTCAGGGGAAACCTGTTTCAAAACAAACTATTTCTAAGTGGATTGGTTTTTGTATTGCTTTCTGTTACTCCCATCATGGTAAAGAGATTCCGGCTGGAATCAGACCTCATTCCACTAGGGCTACTGCCACTTCTACAGCCTTTTTAAGGGGGGTAGCTACTAAAGATATTTTAGAAGCAGCTACTTGGAGTTCAGTGCATACTTTCTCTAAGCATTACCACCTTCCACTTTATTCTAAATCTAGGGCTGGTTTTGCCACTGCTATTTTGCAGGGCATTTTGGCAGCTCCCAGTGCTTTATGAGTTTGCCAACCTCCCTTACCTCTGCTTTGGGATTCTACCCATATGTAAGGACTGCAGCAATGTGAGATGAAGAACATAGTACAGTTTTGTACCTACCATAAATGTAGATGTTCGAAGATCCACATTGCTGCAGTCCAATTTACCCTCCCTCCTTCCCCTCTGTAGTTTGGAGTGGTTGTGTGGTTTGGGTTGTAAATATTGTATATCTTGTATATAGATTGTTTGTACATGGGTGGTTGGATGTTTTTTCCTGCGTTTTGGCTATGGCCTTTATTGTTAGGGTCTTCTGACATCTGGGGCAAGAAAAGACTGAGGATATGACGTCGGTCATGCGCTTTTGTACCCTGACGTTCTGATGTCAGTTCTGAGCGCCCTTGACCGACGTCAGCCTAATACTTTGGTATTCGGGCCGACCGAGGACAGCGGACTACCCATATGTAAGGACTGCAGCAATGTGGATCTTCGAACATCTACATTTATGGTAGGTACAAAACTGTACTTTTTTCAGGTGGCACCCTCCCTTTCCCTATTTTTGTTGTGTGAAACGTGCTTTTTTTTAACTGGAGTTCTCAGTACTGCATACATTATATTTGTAGGCAAACTCGATCTGAGGTATTTTGAGGTTGGAAGGGGAATTATGGTAGGGAAGGAGCCAGAGCTCTGGATCTGAAGGTTTAAAGGTGCCTAGACTGGATCCAAGTCAGATCATTGTCCCATTCGTGGAACAAGATGAAATAGAGCAACACAGATTTATCGTTACAATGAGTACATAATATCTGTTTAATAGGCTTGCTAAGTATGATGTTGAAGCAGGCTGGTACTTCATGGTGACTTTTTTGTTTTTTGTTAACTTGTAGTATGGATAATAGCTAATAGAATTTACACACACTGTAGATGCAAAGCTAGCGCAAAACAGTGATTGAAAATATGTAGATCTGAAGCAGTTAACTTCATTTGATCAGCAACCTGTGGGTTTTGGATCTGACACGGATCCGAGCCGGCAGCATACCAAGCAACAACTTGTGGGTTTTGGATCTGACACGGATCCGAGCCGGCAGCATACCAAGCAAAAGATCCAAGTTCCTTCCAATCCTCAAATCTCATTTGCCGCAGCTTTGCCAGCGCAGGATTTTGAGCTCCAGGCAAGTTTATCAGGGTTTTTGAAATGTTTTGGTCTGTGTGTGCCCCTTTGATATTTCTATTGATAATTATTAGTTTATCTCTCACTATGGGTTTCCTTCCTCACTAGATATTTGCGTTTTGTAGTTTGAAAGTTGATAACTTTCTGTCAGTGTAGGCCCCCCTTCCCGCCTGAGTGTTCGTGTGTGTATGTGTCCGTTTACTATGTCGGAAAGTCAGAAAGTGACTTTCTCTAAGTGCACAGTGTGTGGCCCCAAGCTGTCACCAGCCGATGGTCACACTCTGTGTGTAGTTTGCTTGGGGGTGCCTCATTTGTCATCTGGCTGCAAACGCTGTGCGGACTTCAACCCCCTAGCCCTGTGGGATCGCAGGAACAAGTTAATTCTGGCGGGTCTTCTACCCGTGGAATCACCTTCTGCCTCTTTTGCTTCCACAGCTTCTTCACCAGCCACGGCTGTGGCTGTCCAGCCTTCCAGCCCTCCTCCACTGTCCGGGACTCGCCCTCCCACCTTGCCACAGGGAGAGAGAGAGGCCAAGAAAGAGAGAATGAAAGAAAAACACAGGGAGACAGAGGCATTCAGAAAAAGAAAGAGATAGAGAGAGAGGCCGCAAGAGGCAGGCAGAGTTGGATCCAACAGCCCCTCCAGCTAGGTGATTTTGTCTCCTGTTAAAGTTACCAGGCCATCCTCTTCTCGGCTCCGTTAACCATGTTTTTCGCCGGAGGAAGGCTAGACCACCCTCGAGGTAGTCTTCGCGTCGGCTCTCCCGGCCGGTGTCGGTGGCGCCCTTGAGATCTACTCGGAGCATCTCTGAAGCAGACATGGATCGGATGATGCGAAGGTTTCTACAAACTCAGCTACAGATGGGGGTGTTGCTGCCCCCCCCTCCGGTGCGAGGAGTTCAGCTCCGTTTTTTGCCCCGATAGCTCCTTCTCTGATCCATCATAGGATCTTGGAGTCTATGGATCCGAGGAACCCCGGAGTCAGGGGGTCAGAGCCGATGGTACCTTTGGCCTCAATGCCAGCCATGCCCTCGAGTCTGTCGGATCTGCTTTCGGACCCAAGCTCTTGGAGCCGAGAGTTGGGCGTCGGATCCGAGGGGATGAGTGTGTCATCGGCTCCGTTGTGGTTGGGGCATACCATCCCTTTGGGTCCGACCGTTCCAACTTCTGCTCTGATCCCTTCATCTGGTCTGAGGGTCACGGCTACCCTTAAGGCGTCATGCCTGGCTCTGTCTTTGCGATTTCTCAGAACCCTTCAAGGCGTCCTTTGATAATGCACCCTTTGACGGTTCGACCCTGTTCGGGAAGACTGTCTGTGATATGCTTGTCCAGAGCGAGAAAGATGGGAAACCGCTGTCAGCCGTCGGGATCCGCTTTTCTAACCCTCAAAGGTCCTTTTCCAGGGTCCAGCGAGGGAAAAAGAAGCTGTGGTTCCGGAAAACTCAGCTGTCCCGGAACGCTCAGGACTCCTTCTCCCCCAGAGGCAGAGGGGGGGGGGGCAAAGAACTTCTGGCCACAGGAACCGTTTTTAGATCGACCTGCGCAGCAACCCTGAGGGGTTGCCCGACTGCTCCTCTCTGGAGGCAGTCGGGGGCGTTTTTCGATGCACCTAGCCCAATGGGAGTCCAAGACAGATCGCTGGGTGCTTCGAATAATATCCAGAGGCTATTCTATTCTCTTCATAAACAAGCCCCCTTACACAAGGCACCTCCTGGACATTCCACCCGCTTAGAGGGAGGCCGCGGCTTTGGAAATACAAAAGCAACTAGAAAAAAGAGACATCCAGCAGGTGCCCCCAGACCAGTCCAGATGAGGCATCTATTCCAGGTTTTTTTTTGTGCCAAAAAAGACGGGGAACCTAAAGCCGATTCTCGACAAATCAACAATTAACCCGTTCGTTGCCAAGGAAAAGTTCTGGATGGTCATGCTTCAATCCATCCTGCCCTTCCTGTAGGGGGAAGACTGGTTGTGCTCGATAGATCTCAAGGATGAGTACTACCATATCCTGATGGACAGGCGATCTAGGAGGTTCCTCCACTTTTGGCTTGGGGCCAGTCATTATCAATTCAGGGTCCTACGCTTCAGTCTCACCACAGCCCCCAGGGTGTTCACCAAGGTCATGGCAGTTGTAGCGGTCCACCTGAGAATTCAGGGCATTCAGGTCTTCCCGTACCTGTATGACTGGCTCCTCACCGCCCCCACCAGGCATCTACTCTTACTAGCCAGAGATTTCTTTCTCCGGCTGTCACCTCTGCTGGAGATTACCATAAATCTCAGGAAGTCTTCCCTTCAACCTGTTCAGGTGTTAGACTTCATAGGGGCGAGAATAGATTCTCTTCAGGCCAGGGTATTCTTGACTCCAGACAGACTACACAGCCTGGCACTTCATGTGTTAGCACTTCTGTAGTCCCCTGCACCCCCCCAGCAGAATTAGTCCTGAGAGCCTTAGGGTCCATGGCAGCAGCTATCAGCCTGATCCGTTGTGCTCGTCTGCATATGAGAATTCTACAGTGGACGTTGCAAGTTCAGTGGTCGATACTTCATCAACCTCTAGATTTTCCGACTCCTCTGAGCAGAGTGTGCAGAAATTCTCTCACGTGGTGGCTTCGATCCCAAAATTTGCAGGAGGGACGTCCTTTTGTTGTGCCCCAACCCCAAGTCACGGTGACCACGGACACCTCCCGCCTAGGGTGGGGGCAGGGCACTGTTTGGGCAGGACTGTTAAAGGCACGTGGACTCAAAGCGAGACCGTTCTGCATATAAATGTTCTAGAGATGAGAGCGGTCCTTTTAGCGTTGCAGGTCTTTCATGCTTATCTTCCTCTGGGAACTATTGCGATCCAGTCAGACAATATGTCAGTGGTCTGGTATATCAGCAAACAGGGGGGAACAAAGTCTTATTCCCTTTGTCGAGAAGCCATGAGAGTCTAGGAATGGGCGATCTCCACCAACCACTTTCTGATAGCAATGCACATTCCGGGTCGGTCCAACATCTTGACAGACAAATTGAGCAGAACTATCCTTTCTCCCTACGAGTGGTATCTGAACCCTTGTGTAGCGGAACAGATCTTCCTCAAGTGGGGTCAGCCTTGCTGCGATCTCTTCGCATTGCCATCCAACGCGAAGTGCAGCAAGTTTTTCACTCTAATCCCCCTGACAGGGGAAGCCCCCAGAGACGCTCTTGTTCATGCTTGCCACCCGGTCTTTTTGCATATCCCCTGCTCCCACTCATGGCAAAATTCTTACAGAAAGCTCACCGGTTGGGGAGCAGAATGATCCTCATAGCCCCATTCTGGCCTCATTAAGTCTGGTTCCCCTGCCTACAGTCTCATTTCATAGCTCCACCTTGGATCTTGGATCCCATTCCGGATCTGATTAGGCATCCTTCGGGAATGCTTCCTCCGAATCTGCACAGCCTGAAGTTCACAGCTTGGCTGCTTCAGTTCCACTAGTTGCTAGGACTCCTGGTACCTCTTCCCCTGTTAAATCAATCTTGGTTGCAGCACATAAATCCTCTACCAGGAAAATTTTGTAGCAAATGGAGACGTTTCTCCATTTGGGCTTCACAGAGAAATCTGGATCCTTTTACCGCTCCAATCCCAGCGGTATTAGACTTTTTGTCTCATGTCTTCCAACAAGGAGCCAGCTCTTCCAAAGTGAAGGTCCGGCTGGCGGCTTATTTCTCATTTCCATGTAGGGGACAATTTAGGTTCTCTCTCTGCTGCCAGAATTTGTAAGACTTTTTTGAAAGGCACTTTTCTTTTGAGACCTCCTATTAAGAATTTGTCCCCACCGTGGGATCTGACTGCGGTTCTTCAGGCCTTAGTTGCACCTCCTTTCGAGCCCTCTGCATCAGTTGACTTAAAATTCTTGTCATGGAAGACTGCTTTTCTGGTAGCTATAACCTTAGCCAGGAGAGTGTCAGAGCTTCAGGCTCTGTATGAAACCGCCATAATCTTGTGTTTCATAAGGACAGGGTATCTCTCAGGACTAATCCATCTTTTCTCCCTAAAGTTGCTTCTGAGATAAACATTAATCAGTCTATTAATTTGCCTGTCTTTTTCCCTAATTTTCAGAACAAGGGGAATACAAACTTCATCTGTTGGATGTTCACAGGCATTTACGTTTTTATTTGCACAGGATGGCAATCTTTTGTAAATCTGATCAACTTTTTGTTTTCTTTGCTAAGCCTTTTTTAGGGAAACCAGTTTTAAAGGTGGCTCTCGCTAGGTGGATTTCCCTTTGTATCCTACAAGCATATAGAGAGCTTGGTTTACCAGTCGCAGTAGGAGTTCATGCTCCTTCTACACTTTCTATGGCAACGTCTGTAGAATTCTGGTCTAGAGTTTCCCTGGATGACATTTGCTCAGCGGCTACATGGGCGTCCTCTCACATCTTTATTAGTCATTATAAACTGGATTTGGTGTCTAGTGGAAGGGCTTCCTTTCTCTTTGTAGTGCTCCGGAATATCCTTCCTTAAGGGCATCCCAAGATTTCGGGTAGCTGGGGACTCTGTCCCACAGGTTGTTGATCAAGTGAAGTTAACTACTTCAGATAAAGAAGTTATGTACTCACCATAATGTTCCATCTGAGTAGGTAAACTTCATTTGTCAGCAACCGTCCCTCCCTCCTTCCCCCTTACCTTGGCGATTTATTTTTGCTAAGCTCGATGTTCGGAGTTCATGAGCTTGAGGTTTGGCCTTGGTTCAGGGGTCTCAGGTGTTAGTTTGTTGGTGTCACGTTTGGAGTGGCAGACTCGATCTGAGGATTGGAAGGAGGTTGCAGTGTAGTATGGGTAGGGGGGAGGAGCTTGGAGCTCGGATCTTTTGCTTGGTATGCTGCCGGCTCAGATCCGTGTCGGATCCGAAACCCACAGGTTGTTGACAAATGAAGTTTACCTACTCAGATGGAACGTTATGGTGAGTACATAACGATGTTCTTCATTCCACATTGCTGCAGTCCTAACCATTGGGTAGTCCGCTGTCCAGTCGGCCCGAATACCAAAGTATATGGCTGACGTCGGTCAAGGCGCATTAGACTGACGTCAGTACGTCAGGGTACTAATGCGCATGACCGACGCCATATCTTCAGTCTTTTTTGCCGCATGGTCCGATGCAGAAGCAGTTCTTGCGAGTGCAGGTTGGCGTTCTGAAATATTTCCGAAGTCGGAGTTTCAGACCGAATCAAAGTTGGCTAAGTACCCCGTTGGGGAGCATTTTGGTTTTTCTTGCCTCAGTATTTAACCGGATGTCAGAAAAAGTGAATAACTGTATTTCTTGTGGGAAACAGATACCTCATAGGGATTACCATACTCTGTGTATACCTTGTTTAGGGCCTGAGCACGACGTTGTTGGTTGCCGCTCTTGTGCTAGATTTAATAAACGCACTATTAAGAGAAGGTTAGACTGTGCCAGGTTAGTGTTTGGGAAGCGTAATTACAAAATGCCGCCGGATGCTCCGGCCCGCTTCGCCTAAGAAGCGCAAAGACAAAACAGCGAAGCCTAGGGTTGATGAACCGGCAGTCCCGGACGTCGGTTCTTTAGAAGGCTCTGTGGAGCCAGAGGTTTTGCCAGGAGTTTCTTTGGAGTCTCAGGCAGACACTTTATTGCTACAGGATGTGCCCTCTCAGGAGGTAGGCCAGGCTGAGGGGGCTTCTCAGGTAACTGTTCTTCCCTCTGTTCCCAAGTTAGTTAGAGCTTCTCCTACTGTTGCCAAAACTTCTTTCAGAGGTAGGCCAAGTTCAGCTACAGTGGGGGTTTCTCCTAGCACTTCAGGTTCTGTGCCTAAGAAACATATGCTTAAAATGGCAGAAGATTTAATTACTATGATTAGAGGCTCTATGCCCCTCCTGATAAGAGGCCTAGGGTGGAACCTGAGTTTGAGAGTTTGGAACAGTATTCAGAGGCTTCAGAGTCTTCTGCGGAAGAATTACAGGACTTTCCTCCTTATTCTGATTCTGATGTGGATGATTCCACACCTACAGCTTCTCCTCCTGAGGATTTCTCATTTTCAGAGACTCTGCATTCCATGAGGGAACACTTTAAATGGGAAGGCCAAGATTACTCTGATTCCAGGAAAAGGCTTAGGAATTCTTATTTTACCACAACATAGGCCTTTAGCTATACCTCCTGTGTTGAATGTGGTGGAAGATGTTTTTGCAGAGGCTTCCCTGAACCCTGACTCTTTGCCTCCTGCTCCTGTTAAACCTGATAGGTACTATAGGGTGCCCGAAGCTCATAAGTATTTGTTTAAGAGTCCTAGGGCGGACCCAGACACTGTTTCTCAGGGGCCTAAAGGTGTTAAGGCCTCTGTGGTTAAAAATCCTGTTCCCACTGATAAAGAGGCACGGGCTTTGGATAGGTGGGGAAAGAAAGTGTATACTTCTTCCACTCTAGCCATGAGAGCGTTGAATTGTCAGTTTCACATGCTAAAATATCAAAATCATCTCCTTTCACAATTGAAATCTAAGGTGGACGCTTTGGCGGAAGGTATAGAGTGTAAAGAGTTGCTGGATTTACTTCATGTGTCTGAACAAGTGGGTAAGCATTCTTTGCAATGTGGTTTTGATGCTGTGCAGGCCTCCTCGAGGGTGGCTGCCACTAGTTCTGTTCTTCGCAGACATGCCTGGTTGAGGGATCAGAATTTAGCTGAGCATGTTAAGACAAGGATTTTGGATGCTCCTTTACAGTCTGATGTGTTGTTTGGTTCGCCTGTGGAAGCAGTCCTGAAGAAAATGGAGGACAAAGCTAAGTCTATGCAAACTGTTAAAGATTTTTGCAGGTGCAGCCACCAAGTTTAGTAGAAATTGGCCTACTAAGGGATGGACATATCCTGCTTATGATTCCCAGTCTAGGGGTAGGTCTAGACGTGGTAGGGGCAGAGCTCAAGGTTCTTTTAGGCCTAGATCAGGAGTTCACCTGCTCAGACTTCTGGTGAGGGCAGGGGTCAGTCCTTTCGTAAACAGACCCAATGACCTGCTTTTTCAGCTGCCAGTAGATTCTCGTCTGGCAGCTCCTTTGGGAAGAAGACTGTCTCTTTTCAAAGAAAATTGGGATTTAATTACTCAAGACAGATGGGTGTTGGATATCATTCACCACGGTTACAGGTTTTATTTCCATACATTGCCCCCTTTCAAAGGCATGCCAGACATTCCTCCTACACAAAGGAAAGAGGCTCACAAGCAAATTTCTCTGTTACTCCAAATAGGGGCCATTCAGCCAGTCCCTGTATCGGAAAGGGGCCTAGGATTTTATTCTCACCTGTTCCTAGTACCAAAGAAGGGGAACACGTGGAGACCAATTTTGGATTTATCTATCCTCAACACTTATCTGGACATTCCCAAGTTCAAGATGTTGACGTTACAACAGCTTTTACCTCTGCTGGGCAAAGACCACTGGATGGTAACTTTAGATCTCAAGGAAGCTTACCTTCATGTGCCTATAAGACTAAGTTGCAGGAAGTATCTGCGTTTTCGAGCTGGAAATTCTCATTATCAGTTCTCTGCATTGCCCTTTGGCTTATCTACTGCCCAGAGTATTCACAAAGGTTCTGGCTCCAGTGATAGCTTACTTCAGACTAAAAGGAATTCAAATCTATCCTTACTTGGACGACTGCCTGATTCTGGCTCAAGAAAAGGAGGACCTTCTACAGCATCTGGAATATGTTATAGCAGTGCTAAGATGCCTAGGGTATTCTGTGAACGAAATAAAGTCCAGTCTAGTACCCTCTCAAGACATGTGCTTTCTGGGTGTGAGACTGAATACAGCAGCCCAGATGGCCTTTTTAACCCCGGACAAACAACAGAGTCTATCCCTTTACTTTCATCAACTATCTCATCAGTCCGTGCTGACTGCAAGGACAGTCCTTCAAGCATTAGGGTTCATGGCATCTTGTATTCTGGTGCTTCCCAATGCCAAACTGCATATGAGGAAGCTGCAATGGTATCTCAAAAATGTATGGACACAGCACTGCCAGGATTTGGACACTGTCATTCAAATAATACCTTGCATTCAAAAGGAATTTTTGTGGTGGGCTCAGGAATGTCACCTAAACAAGGGACTCTCTGTGACCCGCCAGAGGCGAGTCAGATTCTAACGACAGATGCCTCAGACATTGCTTGGGGAGCTCATTTAAATGGAAAGTGGATACAAGACAAGTGGCCTGCCAGACTACAGCATCTACATATCAACATGAAAGAGATGTTAGCAGTCCAGTTTGCATTAATGGCTTTCAAGGAGTTACTTCTTCCAGGGCAGGTGTTGATTCTAACAGACAACACAACTGTCATGTGGTACATCAACAAACAAGGGGGAACACATTCTTACCCATTGTGCAGGCAAGCAATGATTTTATGGGAGACTGCGCTCAGCTTGCAACTAACTCTTCAGGCAAGGTTTCTGCCGGAGCACAGAACTCCTTAGCAGATGTGTTAAGCAGACAAATCATGGATCCCCACGAGTGGAAACTGGATCTTCATGTATTTCAAAGGTTGACAGTGTCCTGGGGAACTCCAGACATAGATCTGTTCGCTTCTCCACTAAACCACCAGCTGCCAAAGTTTTGCACAAAGAGGTTACATCACACAGCTTGGAAAGTGGATGCTCTTTCTTTCAGTTGGAAAAATCTTCATGTGTATGCGTTTCCACCTCTGCCTCTTCTTCCAAAGGTGCTTCTAAAGGTCAGACAAGACAAGCCAAGGATGATTTTAATAGCTCCAGATTGGCCTCTGCAGCACTGGTACCCATTACTGAGGAGTCTAGTAAAGAAGCCTCCATGGCCTTTACCCTTGATTCCACACCTTTTGTCTCAGAGAGAAGGCCACCTGCTCAATGTCAAGCTTCATTCTCTTCATCTAACAGCATGGCATATTCTGTTTTGAGAGACAGCCGGTCTCAACTTCCTCAACAAGTTTTAAATGTGATTATGGAAGCTAGAAGACCTAGTACACGGAAAGTGTATGCAGAAAAATGGAAGAGATTTTTATTTTGGAGTGCAGCAAGGAATTTGGAGATTTCTGAGCCTAATTTGAGTGTGGCTCTTCAATATCTTACTGAGTTATTGGACAAAGGTTTGTCCTTCTCTTCCATTAAGATTCATGCTGCAGCAATTTCAGCTCACTATGATTGTGACCCACCATTGTTTTCGCATCCTTTGTTCAAGCAGTTTCTCAGAGGGGCAAAGAATATAAGACCCCACGAGAGCTCCTACTCCTGCTTGGGATCTCAATTTTGTGTTGGAAAACTTACTCTACAACCTTTTGAGCCTCGGGTACTGCTGATTTAAAATATTTGTCATGGAAGACTGCTTTTTGTTGGCTATTACTTCTGCAAGAAGGGTTTCTGAGTTGCAGGCCCTTATGGCAGTAGAGCCCTTTCTGATTTTCCATAAGGATAGGGTATCATTACGCACTAATCCTTCCTTTATGCCCAAGGTGGTTTCTAGTGTGGCTTTAAACCAAACTATTCATTTGCCTACTTTCTATGCAGATCCCCAAAATAAAGGGGAAAAGATTTTGCACACTTTAGATGTACATAGGCAGTTGCGTTATTATTTAAGCAGGACTAAGGATTTCAGGCAGTCTCAGCAGTTGTTTGTTTCTTTTGCTTTGAGTTCTCAGGGCAAGCCTGTGTCTAAGCAAACTATTTCTAAGTGGATTGGGTTTTGCATTTCTTTTGTTATTCCCATCATGGCAAGGAGATTCCAGCTGGGATTAGGCCTCATTCCACTAGGGCTACTGCCACTTCAACAGCATTTTTAAGGGGTGGCAACTAAGGATATTTTAGAGGCAGCTACTTGGAGTTCAGTGCATACTTTCTCTAAGCATTACCACCTTCCTCTCTACTCTAAATCTAGGGCTGGTTTTGCCACAGCCATTTTGCAAGGCATGTTGGCAGCTCCTGCTTCTTTATGATTTGCCAGCCTCCCTTACCTCTGCTTTGGGATTCTACCCAATGGTTAGGACTGCAGCAATGTGGAATGAAGAACATAGTACAGTTTTGTACCTACCATAAATGTAGATGTTCGAGGATCCACATTGCTGCAGTCCAATTTACCCTCCCGCCTTCCCCTCTGTGTTTAGGGGTGGTGGTGTGAGTTGCTGTATATTATTGTACATCTGTATATATATATATATATATATATATATATATATATATATATATATATATATATATATTGTATATAAGTTTGGTGCAGGGCTTTTTGGTGTTTTGGTTTGGGCCTTGTCTTTTTAGGGTCTTCTGACATCTGGGGCAAGAAAAGACTGAAGATATGGCGTCGGTCATGCGCATTAGTACCCTGACGTACTGACGTCAGTCTAATGCGCCTTGACCGACGTCAGCCATATACTTTGGTATTCGGGCCGACTGGACAGCGGACTACCCAATGGTTAGGACTGCAGCAATGTGGATCCTCGAACATCTACATTTATGGTAGGTACAAAACTGTACTTTTTTAAAACCAGCTTGCTCACAGTAGTAAGGGAGTCTAATTTCGACGGAGATTTTGTATGAATAACTGGTTACTATTGAAGTTACCAGTGAGAAATTGGCATTATGGGGCTGTGGAGCACAGGTGGAGGCCAAGTGAATTTAATTAGTTTAAAGGGAGTGCCTTAATAAAGATGGTATTTATCGCTTCACTACCAAGAGTCAGTTAAAGAAGGGGGTGGGGCTGTGTAGTCCAGTCAACACAGGTGGATACCTCCACAGTGGGTTCAAGAGCAAAGCAAGAGCCTGCTAGGGGAATGGGAACATTCTTTCACACAGCAGTTTATTCTATGGCAGTGGCTGTTAAAGTGAGCTGCATCAGTAATCAAATTGGCTTGAACTGCACAACTAACATATTCCCAACTGACAACAGCACACATGAACATTCATCATCCAGAAAAATGCACTGTACTACAAAACTTATTACTACCCTACTATCCGCAAGGGAACTCCATTCTGGTAACAAAATGTTCTTCATGTTTCACTGTTGCAGTCATTACATTTGGGTTATCTGCTTGCAGGCAGCCCTCAGTCGGCCTGATTAACAAAGTCTTGGGTCCTGTGTCGGTTGCTGTCCCTTCTTCCATGACGTCAGGTCATCAGGGGTATAAAACATGCAACTGACGCCATTACAACAGTCTTTCTTGCCGTGCGGTGCCCGAAGCAGAAGCACTTTGTAAGTGCTGGTCGGCAGACTCCTGAAATTTTTGTTTTCGACTTTCAGAACCAAAGTCTTCAACTAACAACTAAGTACCCCATCGGGGAAACTTTTTCTTGCTCTTAACCGATGTCAGTAAAAGTAAATAATTGCATTACTTGTTGAAAGCAAATACCTCCTAAAGATTTTCATTTGTACTGTATTCCTTGCCTAGGCCCAGACCACGACGTACCTCGCTCTCTGTTTTGTGTCTTATTTAAATCACAAACTATCCGTCTTTATATTTACGCTTCTAAATATTTTGGTGCTCGGTTTAATTATACTGATATGTCTTTGGTCAGCCATCCGACTACCGACATTCAGAAAAAACGCAAAGATAAAGACAGGCCACCTAGATCCAAAGCTGCCGACGACGCTTCTCCTAAGCCAATCGCCAGTTCGCCAGTAACTCAGTGAGGTGCTTTCGCGGCCCCTGATACCTGCTACTTCTGATTCGCAGGCCTCTACTGAGACCCATTTGGAGTCCGGTATGCTGCGAGATGCTTCAACTGTGGATGTCTCTACCTTGGATGGGTCCGGAGCCGCTGTGCAGGCACCGGCTTCTGAGAATGTATTCAGGCCTATTGACTTGCATATTAAACCGATGCTATCTTCTTTTTCAAGGCCTAAATCTCGAACCATGCCTAAACAACTGACGCCCAGACTGCATGGTCAGGCCTCTATGCCTAAAAAACAGATAAGAGGATTTCTCTTTTGTTGATACCTTGCATACTCTCAGGGAGTATTTACATTGGGAAAATCAGGATTTCTCAGGTTCTAAAGAGGCTTAGGGATTTCTTACTCCTGCCCCAGCACAGGCCTTTAGCCATACATCCTGTACTAGACATTGTTGATGATGCATTTTCAGAATCTAGCTTGACCCCTGACTCTCTACTTCCTGCTGCCAGGAAACCCGATAAATATTACAGGGTCCCTGACTCTCTCAAGTTCCTTTTCAAAAATCCTACTGTGGATCCTGAGACAATTTCACAGGGGCCCAAGGGCACTAAAGCTACTACTACCAAAAATCCTACCCCCTCTGATAGAGACTCCAGGGTACTGGATAGATGGGGTAAGAAGGTATAGCTATTAGGGCCTTAAACTGCCAGATGTCCTTCATGGATGCATCTGCAGTCATAACAACTGGGTTGTCCTGTCGTCAGGCAGCCCTTCGGTCGGCCCGATTCCAAAGTCTGGGTCCGGCTTCGGCTGATGTCGCACTTCACCCGACGTCATCTCTGCTGGTCTTCGGGTATAAAGGCATCAGCCGACGCCATTTTCTCCAGTCTTTCTTGCCGCGTGGCGCCCGAAGCAGAAGCTGTTTGCAAGTGCCGGTCGGTCAGATCCAGAGATTCCTACTACCGAATACTACTTCGAAGACTTCTAAAAAGCTAAGTACCCCGTTGGGGACCTTTTCTTGCCTCAGCCGATGTCAGAAAAAGTAAACAATTGTTTAACTTGTGGGAAACAAATACCTCATAAGGATTTCCACTCTTACTGCCTACCTTGTTTAGGCCCAGACCACGACGTAGCTGCCTGTTCAGCCTGTGCTTCCTTCAACCGACGAACGCTTAGGCGTCGGTCGGAGTTTGCTGAACAGTTTTTCGGCTCCGACTTTGCGTACATTATGCCGTCGGATCATCCGACTACCCAAATAATTAAAAAACGCAAGGAAAAAGACCGACACTCGCGGTCCGCGGTTTCGGCCGAAACCACGGATAAGCAAACCGCGAGTGTCTCGGTTTCGGCCAAAACCGAGAAAACCGGTCAATCCTCAGCCGAAACCATGACTACTACCGAGACTCCTGCTACTACAGTTGAATTGGCCTCTGAAATTTTACCTTCTACTGTGGCTTCTAGTGAGTTATCTGACACCATCCCTTTGCATGTTTCTACCCCAGCACGTGGTGCTGCTAGGCCTCCTGCAGCCATGTCTATCAAGGCCTTTGCCAGGGCCAAGGCAGCAAAAACTGTTAGTACAGCTCCTGCTAAGGCCCCCTCTCACAGACACCCTTCTAGCTCTCAAATGCTTACTCTGGCAGAGGATTTGTTTTCCTTAATTAGGGGATCCCAATCACACCCAGACAGGGCCTCTCAGCCTCCAGAAAAGAGACCTAGAACAGAGCCACCCCAGCAGGAAGGCTCTGATGATTCTTCGGAGGACTCAGACACTACAGAACAGCCAGAGGCTCCTTTGTCCACTTATGAAGACTCCGATGTTGATGATTCCATTCCTTCTGTCTCTCCACCAGAGGAATTCTCCTTTGGGGAAACCTTGCATGCCATGAGAGAACAATTCCAATGGCAAGGACAGGATTTCTCAGACTCAAGAAAAAGGCTTAGAACCTTTCTACATCTGCCACAACACAGGCCCTTAGCTATACCTCCAGTTTTGCCTGTTGTGGATGATGCATTTAATGATGTTTGCACTGCACCTGATTCCTTACCCCCAGCCCCTGCCAAACCAGACAGATTTTACAGGGTACCTAACACTCATCACCACCTTTACAAGGCCCCACTTGCAGACCCTGAGACTATTTCCCAGGGGCCTAAGGCAGTAGCCTCTACCTCTACAAAAAACCCTCTCCCTTCTGAAAGGGAAGCCAGGTCATTAGACAGATGGGGCAAAAAAAGTTTACACATCTGCCACTCTCTCAGCTAGAGCTTTAAACTGTCAGTTTCACATGATTCAATACCAAGAGTTTATGCTTGATCAGTTGTCTAAGAAACTTTCCTCTGAAGAATCCTTAGATAAGAAATATGTCTTAGAAATGGTGAATAACATACAGCAGGTTAGTAACCATTCTTTGAAATGTGGCTATGATGCACTGGAGGCTTCATTTAGATCAGCCATGACTGGCACAGTGATAAGAAGGCATGCATGGTTGAAAGAGCAAGTCCTGCCGGATCATGTAAAAGCAAAGTTGTTAGATGCTCCTATGGATAAGGACAATCTATTTGGTACCTCTGCTCAACAGGTAATGAAGAAAATGGAAGAGAAGGCAAAATCTGTACAAACAGTTAAGGATTTCTTACAGGTTCAGCCCCCTCGGTTTAGCAGAAACTGGCCTGCCAAAAATTGGTCCTTTCCAGACTCCTCAAAGACCCAAAGAGGCAGGTATAGACGCTCTAGAGGCAGAAACCAATCCAGAGGCAGTGCCTACAGAGGACGACAGTGGCAAGGTAATAACCAGAGAGGCACTGACACAACCACTGCCACTGCAACAGGACAATCACAGTGACTTGGCTCTGACACCGCCTACCAGAGAGCAAATAGTAGCACTTTTAGGCGGAAAGCTAGCCTTATTTCCACGAAATTGGCACTATATCACAAAAGACAAGTGGATTTTAAAAACCATAGACGAAGGCTACAGGTTCCACTTCCACACCTTACCAGTAAACAGAGGAATGCCAAATTTACCTCCAACTCAAAAAGCAGAAGCTCTAAACCAGGTAATTCAGCTAACCAACATGAGAGCTGTGGAGAGAGTACCAGAAAATCAACAGGGCAAAGGATTTTACTCCAGACTCTTTCTAGTCCCAAGAAAAGAAAAAACTTGGAGACCCATTCTCGATCTGTCCATCTTAAACACATACATCATCGTCCCAAAATTCAAAATGCTGACCTTACAGCAACTTCTTCCCATGCTGGGCAAGGAGTGTTGGCTGGTGACTCTAGACCTCAAGGAGGCATACCTGCACGTCCCCATTCGACCAATTTGCAGAAGATACCTCAGTTTCCTTGCAGGATCAGAGCATTATCAATTCTCAGCATTGCCCTTTGGCTTATCTACTGCGCCCAGAGTATTCACAAAATGCCTGGCATCAGTAATTGCTCATTGCAGGCTACAGGGAATCCAAATCTATCCATACCTGGACGATTGCCTGCTACAAGCGGACAACAAAGACAAGCTGACAACAGATTTACAAAGGGTCATTTACTTGTTACAAGCCCTGGGATACACAGTCATTTTAAAAAAGTCAAGGCTGATTCCATCCCAGACAAGAACATTCTTGGGTGCAGAATTGGATACAGTAAAACAAATGGCATTCCTGACTGCAGAAAAACAAGAGCAACTTCCTCATTACTTCTTGGCATTAACAAAGCAGAACAAACTAACAGCAAGAAAAATACTGCAGGCCTTGGGATTCATGGCATCATGCATAATCCTGATTCCTCATGCCAGACTGCATATGAGAAAGCTACAGTGGTACCTAAAAAACTTATGGTCTCAACACAGTCACAGCCTAGAAACCGAAATACCACTAATCCCATGCCTGAAACAAGAATTCCTATGGTGGGCCCAAGCATGCCAGGCAAACCTAGGCTTGCCCTTCCACAAAGGTCAAGCGAACCAGATCATCACAACGGACGCCTCAGACCTAGGTTGGGGGGCACACATGTTGGACAAATGCATACAAGGATTGTGGACTCCAGACCAGCTGCACCTGCACATAAACCAAAGGAAATGCTGGCAGTACAGCTAGCAATCCAGAAATTCAAGCCTTTCCTAAAAGAAGGTCATTTATTGATAAGGACAGACAACACCACAGTCATGTGGTATATCAACAAGCAAGGGGGCACTCATTCTTACCCCCTATGCAGAATGACTCTGGACCTTTGGAACATGGCACTGAACTACAACATCCAGTTACAGGCAACCTTTGTGCCAGGAAAAGATAATACACTAGCAGATATGTTAAGCAGAACCACATCGAATGCTCACGAATGGATGCTGCACCCGGACATATTCAAGGCCATCACAAGAAAATGGGGAATGCCACAAATAGACCTGTTCGCATCCCCACTCAACCACCAACTCAGGAAATTCTGCACAAGGACGTGCCACCCTCTTGCATGGAAGGTGGACTCCCTTTCCTTCAGTTGGAAAGACCTAACAGCTTATGCCTTCCCACCTCTTCCTCTGATGCACAAGGTACTGCTGAAAATCAAAGAGGAACAACCAAGGATAATTCTGATAGCTCCAAATTGGCCAAGACAACACTGGTATCCCTTGCTCAGGAGCATGTCTCAGGGGAGAATGTGGCCAATACCCCTGATGCCCTTGATGTTAACTCAGAACAAATACAACATCCTGCATCCAAACCTAAAAACCTTACAACTGACTGCCTGGAACATCACTTAAGAGCAACTAACCCAGATTTATCCCAAAGGGTTAAAGACATTATACTTGAAGCCCGCAGACCTTCAACAAGAAGGAACTATGCAGGAAAATGGAAAAGGTTTGCCACTTGGAGTGCTGAAAGAGGAAAAGATGTGTCAAACATAGACATTGCTAACATCCTGGAGTACTTGGCAGAGCTTCTACACACAGGTCTGTCCTATTCCTCCATCAAGATACATGCATCAGCTATTTCTGCAGAATACAGCTATGATCCGCCTGTCTACTCACATCCTCTACTCAGGCAATTCCTCAGAGGAATCAAGAATGTAAAACCTCCTAGGAAACCACCACTGCCAGCATGGGACTTAAATTTTGTACTAGAAAAATTGACACTCCCACCATTTGAACCAGCAGGAACAGCGGATCTTCAACACCTATCATGGAAAACTGCTTTCCTCCTGGCAATTACTTCAGCAAGAAGGGTTTCAGAACTCCAGGCCTTAATGGCAGTGCAACCCTTCCTGATCTTCCATCAAGATAGAGTCTCCATGAGAACTAATCCTACATTTATGCCAAAGGTGGTATCCAGAGTGTCCTTAAACCAGGCAATCCACCTACCTACCTTCTTTCCCAACCCACAGAACAGGGGGGAAAGACTACTGCATACTTTGGATGTACATAGACAGTTACGCTACTACCTGGACAGAACCAAAGAAAACAGAAAGACTGACCAGCTGTTAGTGGCCTATGCACCAGGAAGGGAAGGAAAGGCAATTTCCAAGCAAACAATCTCCAAATGGATAGGAAATTGCATAAGATTCTGTTACTCCTACCATGGAAAACCAATGCCACAGAACATAAGACCTCATTCTACAAGAGCTACAGCCACTACCACAGCGTTCTTACGAGGAGTGGCAACCAAGGACATTATTGAGGCGGCTACTTGGACCTCCGTGCATACATTTGCCAAGCATTACAATTTACCTCTATATTCCAGATCCCGAGCAGGTTTTGCCACTGCTGTACTGCAAGGGATCCTAACTACACCATAATTTTTACTTATTCTTCCTCCACCCCTAGTTTAGCTATGGTATTCTACCCAGTTGTTATGACTGCAGATGCATCCATGAAGGACATAGTACAGTTTTGTACCTACCATAAATGTAGATGTCCGAACTGGATAGCATCTGCAGTCAGGATTACCCACCCTCCTTCCCCTCTGTGGTACTCCTAGGGTATTTACACTCCTAATAGCTAGCTGGGGGGGGAGTCTCTTATGGTGTATTTGTTTGTATATATGTACATACATGCTTATTTTTTGTACATGCCTTCTACCTTGTCTGCATACATTGGCATTTATCCAAATTTTAGCCTTCCAAGAGGGCAACTGGCATCTGGGGCAAGAAACACTGAAGAAAATAGCGTCGGCTGATGCCTTTATACCCGAAGACCAGCAGAGATGACGTCGGGTGAAGTGCGACATCAGCCGAAGCCGGACCCAGACTTTGGAATCGGGCCGACCGAAGGGCTGCCTGACGACAGGACAACCCAGTTGTTATGACTGCAGATGCTATCCAGTTCGGACATCTACATTTATGGTAGGTACAAAACTGTACTTTTCATATGTTGAAGTATCAGCACCATATTATTGGATTGCTTAAACATAAAATGATGTTTTCTGATTGTGCTTAAAATAAGGATTTACAGGATTTATTGCATTCAGCTGAACAGGTTGGAAAACATACTTTGCAATGTGGTTTTGACTCTCTAGAGGCATCTTGCAGGGCTGCTGTAACTGGGTCTGTACTTAGAAGGCATGCTTGGCTTAAGGAGCAATCCCTTCCAGATCATGTTAAAGCAAAACTACTGGATGCTCCCCTAAACCAGGACAGCCTTTTTGGCAACAAGGCAGAAGTTCTTAAAAAGATGGAAGAAAAAGCTAAAGCTATGCAAACTGTTAAATATTTTTTACAAGTACAACCTCCAAGATTTAGTAGGCATTGGCCTTCCAAGAATTGGTCCTTTCCTGCCTCTTCCAGACCTTCTCAGTCTAAACCCAGATCCAGCAGAGCTCCTAGGCTGCTATCCCAGGGTACCCATAGGACTAAGCAGTGAGGGGCCTCCACTTCCAAATGTGGGAGTAATAAGACATCCCCCCCTATGGTAAACTGTCTCAATGACTTCCTTTTAAAATTTACAAGCACTTGTCAACTGACTGCCCCTTTGGGGGGAATGATTGCTCTTCATGCAAAGAACTGGGAACGCATTACCCAGGACAAATGGGTTTTAAATATAGTGTCCCAGGGATACAGATTTCACTTCCACATGTTGCCAACACCAAGTGGGTGGCCAGACCTACCCCCAAATCAGTGGGCAGAGGCCCACAAACAAGTACTTTCTCTCAAGCATGGGGTCTATTCAGTTGGTGCCAGAAGAAGAAAAGGGACAAGGTTTCTACTCGAGACTTTTCCTGGTACCCAGAAAAGACATTTCATGGCGTCCTGGTCCTGTCTACTGTAAACACCTTTTTGGAGTTTCCAAAATTCAAGATGCTTACTTTTCACCAGTTGCTTCCTATGCTAGGCAAAGATGCCTGGTTGGCAACACTAGATTTAAAAGAAGCATACCTGTACAGCCCAATCAGGGAATCTTGCAGAAGATACCTACGCTTCAAAGCAGGCTACACGCACTATCAGTTCTCTGCACTGCCCTTTGGCTTATCTACTGTGCCCAGGGTATTCACAAAGTGCCTTGCTCCAGTTATTGCATTTTGCAGGCAAAGAAATATTCAAATATACCCATACCTGGATGATTGTCTAATTCAGGCAGAAAGCCAGGACATACTTTTGAATCATCTGGCCTTTATACAGAGGGTTCTAACTTGTCTGGGGTACACCTTAAACGAAAAGAAATCACACCTGGTGCCCTGTCAACAAATTATATTCCTGGGAGCAAGCTTGAATACAACTTCCCAGGTGGCTTTCCTCACGCCAGAGAAACAAATGCATTTGACAACCTACTTCAAACAAGTGGCCACAAAAACCCTGCTGTCTGCAAGACAAATACTAAAAGCCTTGGGGTTCGTGGCCTCCTGCATTCTTCTAATTCGATATGCAAGACTGCATATGAGTAAACTACAGTGGTATCTAAAAAGCCTGTGGTGTCAACATTCTCAGGATCTAGAAGCAATGATTCCTATCATGCCTTGCCTACGCCTAGAGTTTCTTTGGTGGGCAGAGGCCTGCCACCAAAACAAGGGACTACCTTTCTCACCACCCCCTGCAGCCCAGACCTTAACAGATGCATCAGACTATGCATGGGGGGCTCACCTGGCAGGGAAGTGCATTCAGGGCAAATGGAACCAAAGTCAAATGCACTTGCATATCAATCAAAAAGAAATGTTAGCTGTACAGAATGCTCTGACAGCCTTCAAGGACTAAATTCTTCCAGGACAACTAATGGTAAAGACGGACAACACCACTGTTGTGGTAGGGGGGTACACATTCTTACCCCCCTCTGCAGACTAGCCATGGCATTGTGGAACACAGCCTTGAGCTACCAAGTGCACCTACAAGCTCAATTCCTACCAGGAACATTAAATACACTGGCAGACGAACTAAGAAACCTCATGGACACACACGAGTGGAAACTGGAACCAAGGATTTTCAACATGTTGACAAGCAAATGGGAGAGCCCAGATATAGACCTGTTTGCCTCTCCCCAGAACTACAGTTTGGACAAATATTGCACAATGACTCCCCACAAACAAGCCTGGAAAGTGGATGCTCAGTCCTTCAGCTGGAAAAACCTATCAGTCTATGCCTCCCCCCCCCCTTTGCATCTGCTCTCCAAAGTACTACTAAAAATCAAACAGGACAAACCAAGGTTGATTTTGATTGCTCCAGACTGGCCACCCCAACACTGGTACCCCCTCCTGCGCTGTGTGTCACGATTTTCCCTATGGCACCTGCCTCACACCTTCCCTGTTGTCTCAGCAGGAGAACCAGACTCTGCACCCTCAGCTTTTAACACTGAACCTAACAGCCTGGCTAATTACCTGATCTCTCCTTTACCATCCCTCAATAAACCTGTGATGGGTATCATTTTAGAGGCAAGGAGGCCTAGTAGTAGAAAATCTTATGCTGAAAAATGAAAAGATTCTGTGCCTGGAACCAATCTCAAGGGATGAGCACAGCAGCGCTCAATTTACCTCAGATTTTACAATACTTAACTGAGATGCTTCACGAGGGCCTGTCTTTGAATTCCATCAAAATTCACACCTCAGCCATTTCAGCTCATTGTAACACATAACCTCCCCTCTTCTCTCATCCACTGCTCAAGCAGATGTTCATCATGTTTGACTGTTGCAGTCATTACTCTTCGGTTATCCTGCTGGCAGGCTACTCTCAGTTGGCCAGAATTCCAAGGTTTAGGTCCGGCGTCTGTTGCTGTCATCTCTTCCCTGACGTCAGTGCGCCAGGGGTATAAAAGATGCAGTCGACACCATTTTCTTCAGTCTTTCTTGCCGCGCGGTGCCTGAAGCAAAAGCAGTTCGCAAGTGCCGGTCGGCCGACTCCTGAGATATTCAAATCCGAATTTCAGAACCGAAGTCTTCATTAAAGCTAAGTACCCCGTTGGGGAAACTTTTTTCTTGCTCCAGACCAATGTCAGAAAAAGTTAACAATTGTACTTCTTCTGTGAAGCAAATGCCTCATAAGGATTTTCACTCTTACTGTATTTCTTGCCTAGGCCCTGATCACAACGTTGCTAGCTGTCGGTTTTCTGCTAGATTTAACCAACGCACTATTAAGCGTCTGTTCGATTTTGCATTTCATTACTTTGGCCGAAGATTTAATTATATAATGCCGTCGGACCAGCCGACAACCAGAGTTTACAAAAAACGCAAGGCCAAGGAAAAGGATAGGCATCCGAGGTCCAAAACCGATGACGAGACCTCTGCTAGGCCAGTCGCCGGTTCTCAGTGAGGCGCTTTCGCAACCCCTGGCGCCCGCTACCTCAGAGCCACAGGCCGCTTCCAACTCCCACGTGGAGCCGACTGGGCATCTGGATACTCAAGGTATTGGACACTCTGAAATCATTCCCTCAGATGGGTCCGGAGCCGCTGAGCAGGCATTGCTTATGAGGGTGTCTTCAGACCTACACAACTGTATATTAAGCCATTTTCAGCTTCAAAGACTAAAGCAGCTCTAAAGACAAAGAAACAAGTACAGCATTTTCCTGCTCAGACTTCCATGCCTAAAAAACAGATGCTCAAAATGGCTGAAGACCTAATTACTTTGATCAGGGGCTCCCATCCCCCTCCTGATAAGAGGCCTAGGCAAGAGACAGAGTATGATTCTTCTGATCAGGTTTCTATTTCCTGTGATTCCTCGTCTGAACAGGATTACCCCATGCTTCCCTATGAGGATTCTGATGCTGAAGAATCCATTCCTTCGGCCTCTCCTCCTGAGGATTATTCTTTTGGGGAAACCCTGCATACCATGAAAGGAGCATTTCCACTGGGACAGCTAAGATTATCCTGAATCTAAGAAAAGGCTCAGAGACTTTCTGCTACTTCCTCAGCACAAGACCCCTTGCTATTCCACCTGTTCTAGACATTGTAGATGATGTATTTTCAGAGTCTGGCCTGTCCCCTGACTTTTACCCCCTGCACCTGCTAAGCCAGACAGATACTACAGAGTCCCGGATTCTCATAAATTCCTATATAAAAACCCCGCTGCTGACCCAGAAACTATATCTCAGGGTCCCAAAGGGGTCAAAGCTTCCACTGCAAAAAACCTTGTCCCCTCTGATAGAGATTCTAGGCCTCTAGACAGATGGGGGGAAAACAAGTCTACACTTCTGCTACCCTGACTGTAAGGGCTTTAAATTGTCAGTTTCATATGCTTAAATATCAGCAATATTTAATGTCACTGCTTAAACAGAAATTGTTGACAAATACTGAATGTTCAGAGAACAAGGAATTGCAGGATTTATTGCATGCAGATGAACAAGTGGGAAAGCGTACTTTGCAATGTGGTTATGATTCACTGGAGGCCTCTTGCAGGGCCGCTGTTACAGGTTCTGTTATTAGAATGCATGCTTGGTTAAAGGAACAGAATCTGCCTGATCATGTTAAAGCAAAATTATTAGATGCACCATTACAGCATGATACTTTGTTTGGTACGAAAACAGAAGAGGTGTTGAAAAAAATGGAGGATAAAGCAAAATCCATGCAGACAGTTAATGATTTCTTACAGGTACAGCCACCCAGGTTTAGCAGGAACTGGCCTTCTAAAAATTGGTCCTTTCCAGTGTCAGACAGACCACAAAGAGGCAGATACAGGCATCCAAGAGGCAGATCTCAGCCCCAAGGCTCATACAGGCCTAAACGATGGGGTGCTCCTACTTCCAAAGGCGGAGAAGACAAATCACAGCCTTACAGAAACAGTCCCAATGACTTTCCTCTACCAGATCCAATCACTTTTCTTTTGGCAGCCCCCTTGGGAAAACTAGCACTTTTTTTCATCAAATTGGCAAATGGTTACCCAAGACAAATGGGTCCTGAACGTAGTATCCCAAGGCTACAGGTTCCATTTTCACACTCTACAAAGGTCAAAATCACAGCCTTACAGAAACAGTCCCAATGACTTTCCTCTACCAGATCCAATCACTTTTCTTTTGGCAGCCCCCTTGGGAAAACTAGCACTTTTTTTCATCAAATTGGCAAATGGTTACCCAAGACAAATGGGTCCTGAACGTAGTGTCCCAAGGCTACAGGTTCCATTTTCACACTCTACAAAGGTCAAAAGGTGTGCCAGACCTGCCACACAATCAATGGGCAGAGGCACAAAAACAAATTACAGCCCTCATGGACATTAGGGCCATTCAGCAAGTACCACAACAGCAGCTGAGGCAAGGATTTTACTCAAGACTTTTCCTAGTACCCAGAAAGGACAAAACCTGGAGACCAATCCTGGACCTGTCTATACTAAATACGTTTCTGGAAGTTCCAAAATTCAAGATGTTGACTCTTCAGCAACTACTTCCCATGCTGGGCAAGAAGGCTTGGCTCGTAACTTTGGACCTAAAAGAGGCATACCTGCATGTCCCAATCAGACAGTCTTGCAGAAGATACCTCAGATTCATAGCTGGCTCAATGCATTACCAATTCTCTGCACTGCCCTTTGGCTTATCTATTGCACCCAGTGTCTTCACAAAATGCCTGGCACCAGTAATTTCGTTTTGCAGACAAAAAGGAATTCAAATATATCCCTACTTGGATGACTGCCTAATTCAAGCAGAGAACAAAGACATTCTTCTAAAGCATCTGGCGTTTGTAAAAAGATTACTAATTGGCCTAGGGTTCACAGTAAACGAAAATAAATCAAAACTAGTGCCGTCTCAAGAGATAATATTCCTGGGTACAAGCTTAAATACAACTGCCCAGATGGCTTATCTCATGCCAGACAAACAAAAGCAACTGACTACTTACTTCAAGAAATTGGCAACAAAAACCCACTTATCTGCAAAGAAAATCCTGCAGGCCTTGGGTTTCATGGCATCTTGCATTCTACTAATTCCATATGCCAGACTGCATATGAGGAAACTACAATGGTATCTAAAGTGTTTGGACCCAGCATTGCCACAGCCTGGAGACAGTAATTGCACTCATTCCCTGCCTGCAACAGGAGTTTTGATTGTGGGCAGAAGCCTGTCACCGCAACGAGGGTCTACCATTCAGTCTACCCACAGCCAGACATACACTGACAACGGATGCATCAGATTATGCCTGGGGGGGCCCATATGGCAGGAAATGTATTCAGGGCACTTGGCCTGCAAACCAAATGCATCTTCACATCAATCAAAAAGAGATGCTAGCTGTTCAAAATGCCCTGACAGCTTTCAAGGACCTGCTTCATCCAGGACAGTTACTGATAGACAACACTATGGTCATGTGGTACATAAACAAGCAAGGAGGTACACATTCCTACCCCCTCTGCAGACAAGCAATGACCTTATGGGACACAGCATTGGCTTTTCAAGTTCACCTGCAAGCACAATTCCTGCCAGGAAAAACAAATACTCTGGCAGACAAACTAAGTAGAAACCTCCTGGATCCCCACAAATGGAAACTTGATCCACAACTCTTCAGCATGATGGTAAGGAAATGGGGATGCTCAGACATAGATCTATTTGCCTCCCCTCACAACTGCCAGTTGCAGAGATTTTGCACAAGGATTTATCACCAGCAAGCATGGAAAGTGGACGCCCTATCCTTCAGCTGGAAAAATCTAACAGTATATGCCTTTCCTCCACTGCCTCTCCTTCCCAGAGTACTCCTTAAAGGTCAGACAAGAGAAGCCAAAAATGATGCTGATTGCACCGGACTGGCCACGCCAGCACTGGTACCCAATCCTAAAGAGCTTGTCTCAAGGTCCAGCATGGATATTGCCTCAGACTTCTCACTTGCTGACCCAACAAAACAATCAGATCCTGCACAGCCAACTCAGGACCTTAAATCTGGCAGCATGGCGGATAATGTAGCCATTCAGAACACTCCTCTTTCAAAAGCTGTTATGGATGCTATCTTGGAGGCCAGGAGGCGCAGTACCAGAAAATCTTATGCAGAGAAATGGAAGAGATTCTGTGCTTGGAACCAGGAACAAGGCATTGACACGTGTGTACCAAATATCCCTCAGATTTTGCAATACCTAACTGAGATGCTAAACAAAGGCCTTTCTTTCTCATCAATTAAGATTCATGCCTCTGCCATTTCAGCCCATTACAATGCGGAACCACCTATCTTTTCTCATCCTTTAATAAGGCAGTACCTCGGAGGGGCCAAAAACATTAGGCCTCCAAGGAGAGCACCAATTCCGGCCTGGGACCTCAATTATGTTTTGGAAAAACTCGCACCGTCTCCTTTCGAGCCAGCATCAACAGCAGATATAAAATTCTTATCCTGGAAAACAGCTCTGCTCCTAGCAGTAACCTCTGCAGGGCGAGTCTTGGAGTTGCAAGCACTCATGGCTGTGGAAGCTTTCATCATTTTTCATCCAGACAGGGGTTTCCTCTGAAGACAAACCCTACATTTGTGCCTAAGGTGGTGTCCAGTGTGGCCCTCAACCAAACCATTCACTTGCCTACCTTTTATCCAAATCCACAGAACAAGGGTGAGAAAATTCTGCATTCTTTGGACATACACAGGCAGCTACGCTTCTACTTGGGCAGAACTAAAGCTTTCAGAAAGACTGAGCAACTTTGTGTCACATGCTGCAGGATCACAAGGAAAGGCGATCTCAAAACAGACTATTTCTAAATGGATCGGCCATTGCATCTGTTTCTGCTATTCTCAACATGGCAAGTCAGTGCCTAAGGGCATTAGGCCTCATTCCACCAGAGCAGCAGCCTTCCTCAGAGGAGTACCAACCAAACATATCTTAGAGGCTGCAACCTGGAGTTCAGTGCACACCTTCACAAAGCACTACCACTTACCTCTTTACTCTTAAGTCCAGAGCAGGCTTTGCCACTGCAGTCCTGCAGGGTCTCATAGCCTCTCCTAATCCTATTTAGCTCAGCCACCCATCCTCAGCTTTGTGATTCAACCCAAGAGTAATGACTGCAACAGTGAAACACGATGAACATAGTACAGTTGTGTACCTACCATAAATGTAGATGTTCGAGTGTATTCACTGTTGCAGTCCAGGTTACCCACCCACCATCCCCCTTTTCTTTGCTGGGTCTTATCTGCACTTCTGTATCCTATACAACCTATTTGGTGTATTTGCTTGTAGATGAAGGCAATGTTATTTTTGTGCATGCATTTTTATTGGCATATTTTTTCAGCTTACCAGTTTGGGGGCACCTGACATCTGGGGCAAAAAAAAAAACTGAAGAAAATGGCGTCAGCTGCATCTTTTATACCCCTGGCGCACTGATGTCAGGGAAGAGGCGACAGCAACCGACGCCAGACCTAGACTTTGGAATTCTGGCCAACTGAGGGTAGCCTGCCAGCAGGATAACCCAAGAGTAATGACTGCAACAGTGAATACACTCGAACATCTACATTTATGGTAGGTACACAACTGTACTTTCCTCAGAGGGGCCAGAAATTTAATACCACCCAGGAGAGCTCCAACCCCAGCCTGGGACCTTAACTTTGTTTTGAAAAATCTCACTCTACCTCCTTTCAGGCCAGCTGCTACTGCAGACTTAAATTTTCTTTCTTGGAAAACAGGTTTCCTTTTAGCAATCACTTCAGCAAGAAGGGTTTCTGAGTTGCATGCCCTTATGGCAGTGGAGCCTTTCATCATCTTTCATGCGGACAGGGTGTCCCTCGGAACCAACCCATACTTCATGCCCAAGATGGTATCCAGTGTGGCTCTTAGTCAGTCCATTCATTTGCCAACCTTCTTTCCCAATCCACAGAACAAAGGGGACCTGATACTGCATTACTTAGATGTGCACAGGCAACTTAGATTCTACTTGGACAGGACTAAACCTCAGAGGAAATCTGAACAATTGCTGGTGGCATTTGCTGCAGGGGCAGAGGGGAAGGCTATTTCAAAGCAAACCATTTCTAAATGGCTAGGCCATTGCATTCATTTCTGCTATAAGCACCATGGAAAGCCTATCCCATAGGGGATCAGATCTCACTCCACCAGGGCTGCATCTACCTCTACAGCCTTTCTCAGAGGCATCCCTACCAGGGACATCCTAGAAGCTGCTACCTGGAGTTCTGTACATACTTTCACCAAGCATTATCATTTGCCAATTTTCTCTAAATCCAGAGCTGGCTTTGCCACTGCAGTCTTGCAGGGCCTTATAGCTGGTCCTAATGCTATCAAAATTCCTCCTCCCAACCATAGCTTTGGGAATCTACCGAAATATAATGACTGCAACAGTGAAACACAAAGAGCATAGTACAGCTGTGTACATTTGCCATAAATGCAGATGTTCAAGTGTATTCACTGTTGCAGTCCTGGTTACCCTTGCTCCAGCCCCCTAACTTCTTTTGGCTATATCTCTACTTTCCTTTACTATGCTTAAAAGCTTTTTGGTGTATTTGCTTTTTTGTTGGAGGTATATCATTGTATTTTTATATTTAATTGTTTCCCATTAGGGGGGGCACCTGACATCTGGGTCAAGAAAAACTGATGTAATGGCGATAGCTGCATGTTTTATACACCTGACGTCATGGAAGAAGGGACAGCAACCGACACAGGAACCAAGACTTTGTTAATCAGGCCAACTGAGGGCTACCTGCAAGCAGATAACCCAAATGTAATGACTGCAACAGTGAATACACTTGAATATCTACATTTATGGTAAGTGTAGACAAGTGTACTTTCTTATTACTTTCAAATAAGTCAAATGTTGCAGGAAACTCGCTCTCCTCCCATTGTGTTGCTAAACTCTGGAGTAGTGTCCCCATGTAAATAAAACTCTCCAACAAACATAGTAATTTGTCTGTATTACCAACTTGAACTACTAAAATAGCGAATTGGACTGTGTCGATACATATATGCCAATCTTACTCTTAAACGAACCGTAAAATAATTGAAACCTCAAAGAAAAAAATTTGTTGGCCAACACCGCTTCCATAGTAAATATAAACAGAAAAAAAACGTCATATGTAAATACACACCCATAATCCTTGCCATAACTAGATTTACTACTCTAATCACTATAACAACCTTTCGATGTCAGGAAAAAGTGGCAAACTAAGTCAAACTAAAGATACAGTACTGAACGATACATATAAGACATAACTCTCACAGAACTAAACTAACTGCTCTAAGAAAGTCTTACTTGACTATATGTAGTTTTATTGTGTAACACCGTTTGCAATTGGTGGTGTCTATCAACAGTTTTCCTTTTCTTTGGAGAAGGTGGACATCTAGAAAGTAACTATAGTCTTGTTTCACTGTCTGTTTTGTTCTCTTACTAACACCGATAAAACTGAGGGAATGTCACAAACGTGCCTTTCTAAGAGAGAGCGACTCCTCCAATGCCAGCCTTCCACATGATTGAGTTTGTGGCAATGCCAAGTTATTTTAAGCAGATACATTCCAGAAACTAACTGGAAATAGGAGGAAATCGGGTACATGAGGATAACCCTGTCTGTTTACGTGCTCGTCTTAACACATAAATGTCAGCAAAGTAGGATATCAACTCTTTCCCGGCAGCAGGAAGTACGTGTAATAATTCTGTAAATGCAGTGACCACCTAATCCTTATTTAGAAAAGATAGAGCTATTAACTTTTTAACTGACAGCTGAAAGGAGAATGACTGACTTTCCATATAATGTTGCCAAACTTAAAGATTGAAGTTATCGCCAAACAGCTTGTGCAAAATGAAGTAAACAACGTTTGCATATAACTGCAGAAAAATTGGGCTTGATGCTCTTTATAGCTGCCATTTCAAAGTTGCATAATATGAGTTTAACAGACGCATGCAGATCTGCAGAAGACAGAAGGTCAAATAAACGTTCCCACAGAAAGTTGTGCGATTTAAAGGACTTTTTAGTCATAAGGCAGAAAACTAATGGAAGACATTTTGTATTGTCGCCTACTGACACCAACCCATGTAGACTGTAATGTTACCGACAAAGACATCCTTTAGTGAGAAATGCATCGTCCATAAACCATATCGGAGATTTACACAAATGCTGGAGATTTCTTACTGTGGAAAACACACGAACATGTATATTATTATGAATATCTACCATTCGTGTTTGTACAAAAGCCCTGTCTTTAAAGTGCAGCTACTTGCACTAATACTACTCAATGGGGTGGATACAGGACAATAGTTTAGCAACCAAAGGGCAGATGTCCTTCATGGATGCATCTGCAGTCATAACAACTGGGTTGTCCTGTCGTCAGGCAGCCCTTCAGTCGGCCGGATTCCAAAGTCCGGTCCGCTTCGCTGATGTCGCACCTCACCCGACGTCATCTCTGTTGGTCTTCGGTATAAAAGCATCAGCCGACGCCATTTTCCTCAGTCTTTCTTGCCGCTGGCGCAAGCAGAAGCTGTTCGCAAGTGCCGGTCGGTCGGATCCAGAGATTACTTCTACCGAATACTACTTGAAGACTTCTAAAGCTAAGTACCCGTTGGGGACTCTTTCTTGCCTCAGCCGATGTCAGAAAAAGTTAATAATTGTTTAACCTGTGGGAAACAAATACCTCCTAAAGATTTCCACTCTTACTGTCTGCCTTGTTTAGGCCCAGCCCACGCGTAGCAGCCTGTTCGCCTGTGCTTCTTTCAACCGACAACGCTTAGGCGTCGGTCGGAGTTTGCAGAACAGTTTTTCGGTTCTGATTTTGCGTACATTATGCCGTCGGATCCTCCGACTACCCAATCCGCCAAAAAACGCAAAGATAAAGACCGACACTGCGGTCCGGGGTTTCCGCCGAAACCATGGTTAAGCAAACCGCGAGTGTCTCGGTTTCGGCCGAAACCGAGAAAACTGATCAAAGTACAGCTGAACCTATCTCTACAACTGAGGTCCCTGCTACTACTCTTGAATCGGCCTCAGAAATTTTATCCACTACGGTGGTTGCCACTGACTTATCAGACACCATTCCCTTGGATGTCTCTACCCCAGCACGTGGTGCTGCTAGGCCTCCAGCAGCCATGTCCATTAAGGCCTTCGCCAGGGCTAAAGCAGCCAAGACTACTAAAACAGTGCCTGTTAAACCCCCCACAACCAGGCCCTCTTCTAGTTCACAAATGCTTACTTTGGCAGAATATTTAATTTCATTAATTAGAGGATCTCAATCTCACCCAGACAGGGCCTCTCAGCCCCCAGAGAAGAGACCTAGGGCAGAGCCCCCTGAGCCAGTGTCCTCTGATGATTCTGCTGATGAATCAGACATAACTGACCAGCCAGAGGCTCCTTTCTCCAATTTTGAAGATTCTGATGCTGAAGAATCCATTCCAGCTGCTTCCCCACCAGAAGAATTCTCCTTTGGGGAAACCTTACATGCCATGAGAGAGCAGTTCCAATGGCAGCAACAGGATTTTTCAGACTCCAGAAAAAGACTTAGGACCTTTCTGCACCTCCCACAGCACAGGCCCTTAGCTATACCTCCTGTTCTCTCTGTGGTGGATGATGCTTTCAATGATGTCTGCTCCGCTCCAGACTCTTTACCCCCAGCCCCTGCCAAACCAGACAGATTTTACAGGGTACCAGATACTCATCACCACCTTTACAAGGCCCCACTTGCAGACCCAAACTATATCCCAGGGTCCCAAGGCAGTAGCGCGACCATAGCTAAAACCCTATTCCTTCTGAAAGGGAAGCAAGGTCATTAGACAGATGGGGTAAAAAGGTCTACACTTCAGCTACTCTCTCAGCTAGAGCTTTAAACTGTCAGTTTCACATGATACAATACCAAGAGTTTATGCTTGATCAGTTAACTAAAAAACTAACCACTGATGAATCTCTTGATAAGAAACATGTATTAGAAATGGTAAATAACATACAACAGGTTAGCAACCATTCCTTAAAATGTGGCTATGATGCACTGGAGGCTTCATTTAGATCAGCCATGACTGGCACAGTGATAAGAAGGCATGCATGGCTAAAGGAGCAAGCTTTACCGGATCATGTTAAAGCTAAGTTGCTAGATGCTCCTATGGATAAGACAAGTTTGTTTGGTACACCTGCCCAGCAGGTTATGAAGAAAATGGAAGAAAAGGCAAAATCTGTTCAAACTGTTAAAGATTTCTTGCAGGTTCAACCACCAAGGTTTAGCAGGAACTGGCCTGCCAAAAATTGGTCCTTTCCTGACTCCACAAAATTTCAAAGGGGCAGGAATAGACGCTCCAGAGGCAGAAACCAATCCAGAGGAGGTGCCTACAGAGGACGACAGTGGCAAGGTAACAACAGAGGCACAGACACAACCACTGCCACTACATCAGCACAACCACAGTGACTTAACCCTAAATCCGCCTACCAGGGAACAAATAGCAGCTCCTCTAGGCGGAAAGTTAACCTTATTCTCAAAGAACTGGCACTACATAACAAAAGACAAGTGGATTTTACAAACCATAGATCAAGGTTACCGGTTTCACTTCCACACTTTACCAGTCAAAAGAGGAATGCCAAATCTACCTCCAAATCAAAAAACAGAGGCTCTACAACAGATAATGGAGTTAGCAAACATGAGAGCTGAGGAAAGAGTGCCGACAGCAGAGCAAGGAAAGGGGTTCTACTCCAGACTATTCCTAGTTCCAAGAAAGGAAAAAAGCTGGAGACCAATTCTCGACCTGTCCACCTTAAATACATACATCATTGTCCCAAAATTCAAAATGCTGACCCTACAGCAACTTCTTCCCATGCTGGGCAAGGAGTCTTGGCTGGTAACTCTAGATCTCAAGGAGGCATACCTGCACGTCCCCATTCGACCAATCTGCAGAAGATACCTCAGATTTCTTGCAGGATCAGAGCACTATCAATTCTCAGCATTGCCCTTTGGCTTATCTACTGCCCAGAGTATTCACAAAATGCCTGGCATCAGTAATCGCCCATTGCAGACTACAGGGAATTCAAATTTACCCATACCTGGACGACTGCCTGCTACAAGGGGACAACAAAAGCAAGCTGACAACAGATTTACAAAGGGTCATTTACTTGCTACAAGCACTGGGATGCACAGTCAATTTACAAACGTCAAGGCTGATACCATCCCAAACAAGGACATTCTTGGGCGCGGAATTGGACACAGTAAAACAAATGGCATTCCTGACTTCAGAAAAACAAAAAGAGCTCCCTCTTTACTTCTTGGCACTAACAAAACTGAACAAGTTAACAGCAAGAAAAGTACTGCAGGCCTTGGGCTTCATGGCATCATGCATAATCTTGGTCCCATTTGCCAGACTACATATGAGAAAACTACAGTGGTACCTAAAGAATTTATGGTCCCAACACAGACACAGCCTAGAAACAGAAATCCCACTAATTCCATGCTTAAAACAGGAGTTCCTATGGTGGGCTCAGGCATGCCAGTCAAACCCAGGCCTACCCTTTCGCAGATGTCAAGCAAGCCAGACCATCACAACAGACGCTTCAGACCTAGGATGGGGGGCCCACATGCTGGACAAATGCGTGCAAGGATTGTGGACACAGGATCAACTTCACCTGCACATCAACCTAAAAGAAATGCTGGCAGTAAAACTGGCAATCCAAAAGTTCAAACCATTTCTCAAAGAGGGCCAGTTGATGATAAGGACAGACAACACCACAGTCATGTGGTACATCAACAAACAGGGAGGCACTCATTCATACCCCCTATGCAGAATGACTTTGGAGCTGTGGACCCTGGCACTCAGCTACAACATCCAGTTACAGGCAATATTTGTACCGGGAAAAGAAAATACTCTAGCAGACATATTAAGCAGAACCACATCGATGCCCACGAATGGAAGCTGCACCCGGACATCTTCAAGACCATCTCAATGAAATGGGGAATGCCACAGATAGACCTATTCGCATCACCTCTCAATCACCAGCTCAAAAAATTCTGCACAAGGACTTTCCACCCACTAGTATGGAAAGTGGATTCGCTCTCCTTCAGCTGGAAAGGCCTAACAGCATATGCATTCCCACCTCTTCCTTTGATACACAAAGTACTACTAAAAATCAAGGAAGAACGTCCAAGGATAATCCTGATAGCTCCAAACTGGCCAAGACAACACTGGTACCCACTGTTGAGGAGCATGTCTCGGAACAATATGTGGCCAATACCCCTGATGCCTTTGATGTTAACTCAGAACAACTACAGCATCATACATCCAAACCTAAAAACGTTGCAACTGACTGCATGGAACATCACATAGCAGCAGCTAATCCAGAACTTTCCCAAAGAGTTAAAGACATTATTCTTGAAGCACGCAGACCTTCAACAAGAAGGAACTATGCTGGAAAATGGAAAAGGTTTGTCATCTGGAGTACGGAAAGAGGAAAAGATGTGTCAAACATAGATATGCCTTAACATTCTGGAGTATCTGGCCGAACTTCTACATTCAGGCCTGTCCTACTCCTCCATCAAGATACATGCATCAGCTATTTCAGCAGAATACAGCTTTGATCCACCTGTTTTTTCACACCCTTTGCTCAGGCAGTTCCTCAGAGGAATCAAGAATGTAAAACCTCCAAGGAAACCACCATTACCAGCTTGGGACTTAAACTTTGTGCTAGAAAAGTTGACACTATCACCCTTTGAACCAGCAGCAACAGCGGACCTACAACACCTGTCATGGAAAACTGCTTTCCTACTGGCAATAACTTCAGCAAGGAGGGTTTCAGAACTACAGGCCTTAATGGCAGTGCAACCCTTCCTAATCTTCCACCAAGATAGAGTGTCCATGAGGACTAATCCTACATTTATGCCTAAGGTGGTATCCAGAGTGTCTTTAAACCAGGCAATCCACCTACCTACCTTCTTTCCCAACCCACAAAACAGAGGGGAAAGAATACTGCATACCTTGGATGTACATAGACAGCTACGCTACTACTTGGACAGAACAAAAAATAGCAGAAAGACTGACCAACTTTTTGTAGCCTATGCAACAGGAAGGGAAGGAAAAGCTATTTCCAAACAGACAATCTCCAAATGGATAGGAAATTGCATACGATTCTGTTACTCCTTCCATGGAAAACCAATTCCACAGAACATAAGACCTCATTCTGCAAGGGCAACAGCCATTACCACAGCCTTCTTACGAGGAGTGGCAACTAAAGACATTATTGAGGCGGCTACTTGGACCTCCGTGCATACATTGGCCAAGCATTATAATTTGCCTCTATATTCCAGATCCCGAGCAGGGTTTGCCACTGCTGTACTGCAAGGGATCCTAAACACACCATAATCTACTTTTATCCTCCTCCCCTAGTTGGCTATGGTATTCTACCCAGTTGTTATGACTGCAGATGCATCCATGAAGGACATAGTACAGTTTTGTACCTACCATAAATGTAGATGTCCGAATTGGATAGCATCTGCAGTCAGGATTACCCTCCCTCCTTCCCCTCTGTGGTACTCCTACGGTGTTTATCCTCCTAATAGCTAGCTGGTGGGGGGGGAGTCTTTTATGGTGTATTTGTTTGTATATATGTACATACATGCTTATTTTTGTGTTTACATCTATCTTTTTGGAAACATTGGCATCTATCCAAATTTTAGCCTTCAAGAGGGCTACTGGCATCTGGGGCAAGAAACACTGAGGAAAATGGCGTCGGCTGATGCTTTTATACCCGAAGACCAACAGAGATGACGGGTGAGGTGCGACATCAGCCGAAGCCGGACCCGGACTTTGGAATCCGGCCGACTGAAGGGCTGCCTGACGACAGGACAACCCAGTTGTTATGACTGCAGATGCTATCCAATTCGGACATCTACATTTATGGTAGGTACAAAACTGTACTTTTCAAGTGTACTCTCCAGTCCAGCTGGTGAATCTGGGTATCCTGAGGCAATGTTACAACTGCCTCATGTACACAGAAAACTCTCTCCCCCTACCACAAAACACTAACATATGCAAGAGATGCAGTTGTGCAGCCAAACTGGAGGCTAAACTGTCTCCACTCGACTGAAACAGACAGTCAAGAGGAGAAGGCTAACACTTGCACCACACCTCCAGCCACAGATAGACCTACTAAACCAGCACTGGCAAAAAATACACATAAATACACAAAATCATACTCGGAGGCTCTAAATGAAAACCTGCAAAAGCATCAGAGACCTCCAAAGCAGACACCCAAACAACCTGCACCTCTTCTCACAAACCAGACCACACACAAAACACAAAATCAGTGTGCCGCACAATCACAGCCCTTAAGGCAAAATAACATACCTAACACACTAATAGGTGACCCTATAGTCAGGCACACTGACGTCCCACTAGGCTTGACAAGCAGAAGGTTACTGTTAGCTGCCTGTCGGGAGCCAGAATCCGCCACATAACACAAGCACTCGGGTCACTCCAGAACAAGTACAAATATAACTCTGTCATTGTTCATGTTGGTGTGAATGACCGGAGACGTACCTCCCTTGACTACATGAAAAGAGACATGGAAGAGCTCTCTGATCATGAAGCCCAGGCTGGTATGACCCTGACCCTGAGTAGCATCCTGCCCTCACCAAGAATGATACCTCACTATAAAGAAAAAAATGATCAATTTCAACAATTGGCTAAGCTTCTGGCGTCATTCAAAGGGGATCCAGTGTCTGTCAGCCTGGGGCGACATGCTCGACAAGCCTCGTTGCTTCGCAAGAGACTGCTTGCACCTGTCGCACCTAGGCTTTCTAATACTAGCCAAGGCTGTTGCTGCCCCCATATTGCCTTTTTTAGGCAAGGCTCAAAAGTCAAACCCACCTCCGTAAACAGCACAATTAACAAAAAAATGAGGGTTATGCTACTCAACGCCAGGAGTTTAAATCTCAGAATGCACATGCTCGAAGCACTGCTCAGTATGGAGAACGTCGACATCTGTGCAGTAACTGAAACCTGGTTTAAGGCTCCAGAGAGCACCCCAGCACTAACGGGCTACAACTCGTACCACAAGTTTCGGCCACAGAACACAGACTGAAACACAAAAGAAGGGGGTGCATCCCATATTCATCAAGGATACCTACACCTCCAGGCAGCATAATACCTCTGAGATCATCCATGTGCAACTAACATTGGGCAAATCTGCAATGCAAATTGTGGCCTGCTGCAGATCACCCTCCATGACCCAGGACCACCACTCCACCTTCTGGAGACACTGGAAAACATGAAGATCCTACTGAACACCCTGATATTGGGCGATTTCCATTATCCTACCATTAACTGGGAAAACTACTGGAGTACAAACTCCCAGGCCGAGCGCTTCCTGGAATTCATCAACTCAAACGCCCTGGATCAGCTGATAAACTCCCCTATCAGAGGTGAAAACATATTGGACCTGGTCATCACAAACATGGGCAACAGGTGTTCCACACCAGCGGTCAACCCGTCACTGGTTAGATCAGACTATAAACTAATCACTCTGGTTGTCCACACCCCCCCACCACCCCCAACTAAGGAAACCACAGTAAAAAAACCTTTCTAAAGCAAACTTCACCTTACTTAAGACAGAGGCGGTAAGTTTCACAGCCCCCATGCTAAAGGATTACGCTGCCCAAGATGCAGAAACCTTTACAAATGCACTCTATGAGCACTTACAAGGATGCATTGATCGTACCATCCCTAGCAAAACCAAGACTCCCTCCTCTAAGAGAAGGAAACCAGTCTGGTGGACCCCTGCCATAAACAGGCTATACAATTGAAGGAGGAAACTAGTTCAGAAAAAAAGCAGATCCCAAGAAGGAAAGACATCCCTGATCAGTATCAGTAAGAAACTAAGGTCCTTCATAAAATCATCCAAGGCTAACTTTGAAAGAAAAATAGCCAAGGGTTCAAAAGATAACCACAACGCCTTCTTTAGCTATGTTAAGAATCTAAGTGGCAACTTGCAGATATGCACTGAACTAGTGCAAAATAGCACAAAATATACTGAACCTACGGATATTGCCAGCGTGTCTTGGCAGATAGATTCAGTGCAAACTTCACCCCCCTCTCACCCTCAAAAGGGCCCACAACAATACCAGAAAAGTGTAGTGTCCCGGAAATCACAGACGCACAGGTGAAAATAGCCCTTTCAAAAGCCAAAAACACAACGTCAGTGGGGCCAGATGGTGTCCCAGGCTGCATCTTGCACGAACTACAGAACAAACTAAACCCCCACATAAACACGCTGTTCAGCCTCTTCCTCTCCACAGGCTATGTGCCCATAGAATGGCGCACAACAGCAGTTATTCCACTCCACAAAGGAGGGGCCACAACTGACCCTGGTAACTATTGCCCCATAAGCCTGATTAGCTTGATCTGCATGGCTATAGAGCGCATCATCATGGCACTCATTAACAAAGACATTGGGAACCTCCAAACACTTGACCTGACCCAGTTCAGCTTTAAGGGCAGATCATGCCTACTAAACCTGGTTGACTTCTTCGAGACAGTCACCAAGGCCATAGACGAGGGAAAGGTTGTTCACACAGCCTACCTTGACCTCGCCAATGCTTTCAACACCATTCCCCACTCGGGTATTACAGAAAAACTCACCAGCCTGAACATAAACCCCTATGTCACAAGATGGTTTGCCTACTGGCTTACAGACAGAACTCACACGGTAAGAATAGCGGGCTCCAGGTCAGACACTAAACCAGTCACAAGTGGTGTCCCGCAAGGCTCAGTCCTGGGACCCCTACTGTTCAGCATATACTTCTCAAAAGTACAGGCAAACACAGGAGGACCATGGCTAACCAAGTTCGCCGATGACTGCAAACTGGGAGGCATAATTGACTCTCTCAGGCAGACATGGACATCCTCCAAAAGGGCCTTACTGAGACGGACACCTGGTGTCAAAGTCATGGCCCCAAGTTAAATGTCAAAAAATGCAGTCATCCCATTTAGGAAAAACAAAACACCCACGAATTACCACATAGGTGCCAGCCCCCTTAATACAGAAGAGGTAATAAGAGATCTGGGGACCCAGGTAGATAGTAATCTCTCCTTTGACAATCATATTGCCAAAGTAGTTGGGAAATCCTTGTATGTGGCCCATCTAATTACTAAAGGGTTCGCATCAAGAAATAGAGGTTATAGTGCCCTTCTACTCGTCACTCATCAGACCCATCATAGAGTACAATGGCCCATTTGGGATGTACCTCACAAGACACTTCCAACAGCTGGAGAGACCAGAAAAGTACCTCACCAAGAGGATTACTGGTCTCAAACATATGTCCAATGCAGCCTGACTGAAAAAACTCCGGCTGTACTCAGTGGCATATCGCTTACTCAGAGGTGATCTCTGCCTGACTTACAAAGCCATGTCCAACTCAGAACTGATGGACATGCTCCACCTAAAGAAATCCAAGTCACTGCGAGCCACATGCTCAAGTGAGCTAAACCTCGCCACAACAATAAATATAACATGCTGGAGGGATAGATTCTTGTCACAGAGACTCCCCCATGCTTTGGAACAAAATTCCAAACTACGTTAGGCAGAGCCCCTCACTAACACTCTTCAAAATAAACCTTGACGAGAGAATGGGTAACCGAAAATACACCCCTGGGATCACTTCATTGGCTCTGCTTGACAGAGGATCAGTTAATTAATCAATGGGGCGGCGAAAGCCGACACACACTGGCTAGGCTTATAAATGCCCTCGGACAGATAGCCTAGTACCTACCTATGAACATATGAACTTTTTGCATCTAACTCTGTTTACTTGCTGCAGTATAGAGTGCCTAGTAGGTAAGCATAGTTTACTTTCCCATTGAAGTATTTGCTATATCATCATCTACCAGTAACGCAAGAGTATCTCTAGGAATACGTGCATTCTCTTTCAAAGTGGGACATGCAGCGTATCTCTCCACTTCAGCAGCATCAAATAGGTGATGGTGAGGTGCAGACTTCATTAACACTTCTCCATTCACATGTTTAATAGTCACTGCCCTACCTTTACTTTTCTCTTTTAACTTTAGCCTACAACACCAATATCATTTGTCTTTCACTATCTTTTTCCAAATTAAAGAGATAGCCATCTATATGCAGCATGTCTTTGCCCTTTTGGGATACAACTGTCTGATAATATTCACCCACGATACCAGGGGAAAACAGCAGTATGTTAAGTTGTCAATCTCGCCTTCATTCTTGCTTGATGGGTTCGGAGCCGATCCTCGGCTCCGACTCGGCACTTGCTTTAGCTCGAGAACTCCTTTTACCAGCTCGAGGCAGCCCCATATCCCATGATGCAAGGCAGTAAGTACCCAGATCTCGTTTGCCGCTTCGCTTGGGAAGTCTTCTCTTTACCAGCTCCTGGTAAGTAGTTCACATTTGTGATTTTTCAAGCCCCTTTTTAGTCTAAAACTAATTTTTGATAGTTTAAATTTATTTCTACCTTTTTCTGACAGAAATTCCCTGTCTCTTTTAAATTTTTGTTAGTCAATTTTCCCTATCCCATCCCCCCCTGTTAGGGTGTGTGTGTTGGTGTTTTATAGAATACCTCTTGGTATTTTTGTTTAATTTAATTTTGACTAGTGTGTCTGTGTGTTGTGTCGGCACCATGTCAAAGGAGAGGGTCTCAGGTTTTAAGAAGTGTGACTCGTGCTGTCAGAAGATGTCTCTGACAGACGGTCACACTTCTTGCCTGTATTGTCTGGGCCCTCTTCACCTGCAGGACTCCTGTGCTATTTGTCACTCCTTCAGCCAGAGAGTCCTGCAGGAGAGACGTAACAAGTTGATTCTTAGGGGCCTTCTTAAGCCGGAGGGCTCTCCGCTAAGTCGGCTCCACCAAAATCAACAAAACCTGCCAAGGCCCAGGCTTCTGTATCTAAGCCTGCGGCCTCGGCCCGACTGCACTGAGTCGAGATCGGCTCCGCTGGAGCCGATTCTGATTGAAGCCTTCGCACCGATGGCTATCGGTGCCGAATCTGTATTGTCCACTTCGATGTCGGCCCGATCGGTTCCGACACCCATGTGGCACAGGCATCGGTGTCGGCCCGATCGGCTCCGACACCGTTACTGGTGGCTGTATCGCTCCGCTGGAGCCGATACATCGGCGTTCTGTCGGCTCCGAAGTCGGCACCGACAGGATCGATAGTATCGGCTCCGATGGCTCATTCCCGGGAGAGGTCGAGGGCTCCTTCCTTTGGGCCGATACTTCGGCCCGGCTTCACCTCTTCTATCGGAACGGAGCCATCGGAGCCGATCTTCAAGGTCATCCAGGTTGTCAGATCATGACCTAGAGAGAGTGGTCAGTAGATTACTCAAGTCACAGGTACTGGCCCAAATGTTACACAGTCCGTCTCAGCAGACGACTGTTGGTCCACACCCCGTTACAGTTCCTCCTTCAACTCTACCCCAGAGCTTGGAGTTGGAGTCTTCGGGCATGGTTACTGCTACGGCTGGAGGACGGATACCCCTTCTGTTCCTTCAGCCCCTACTCTTATCTCCTCTTCCTTAGAGGGATTCGGTGGTCGGGCTTCCATGGTCTCCTCCGAGGGGTGAGTGGCATCAGACCCTTGTCCGAGCCCGCTCTTCCCTTGGAGCCTCGGCCTTGGTGAGCTCGGCTCCGACATCTGCCTCGGAGACTTCCTTCGGTGGTTCCTGGGTTCCTAGCTCTTGGAGCGGTTCTCTCGGACCTGCCTGGGAGGGGAGCATTCGAGGTGATGAAGAGTGTACTGGCCACTGGTATCAGTCAGCAGTCTGTTCCCGTAGCTCCTCCCTCTATAGTACCTGTTGACATCTCTGCCACTTCTCTTGCTACAGGACCCAGAGATCCTCCGCCTCAGGTTTCCCCATTGGGAATTTCCCCTCTTCCGAGGATTCTCCTGATGTTTCGGGAGATCCTCCTAGGAAGAGGACTTGTAAGAGGAAGCATGTAGACTCCCGAGTCTGTCACTTTGGATACTGACTTTGATGAGTCAGAGGGATCCCCTAGATCCCCTCTGAGGATGTCTCCTTCTCAGACATCCTAGAACTTCTGAAACAGAGGGAAACTGGCCCACCAACAATCCCTCTGAGGATGAGTCAGTATACCTAGAGGCGTTTGGATCTCGGCCCTCCACCTCCTGGGTGTCTCCGCCTTCGACCCCTTATGCAGGTTATTGCACGAAGGCGTGGGCAGCTCCTGACTCTGTAGAGCCAGTCCCTAGGAGGCCTTCTAAATTTATCACTGCCCCTAGTGACAAACAATTCCTTACCAAGGGTGTCCCGCTGATGCCATGGTGGTGGCTGCCACCAAAAAGGAACTTGCAGATCCTTCCGTGCCCGTCCATCCTCCTAATAAGGACTCTAGGACCATGGATAGGTACGCAAGCGGATGTTTTCCTCAGCGACCTTTGCTATGCTCGCTGAATTATCTTTGTCACTTCACCAGACTCCAGAGAGATATCCTGAAGGAGCTGGGAGAAGTAGTTCAGGATCCTACAGCTGCAGGGGCTCAAGAAAAGATTGCTTCGCAGCTAGGAACCCTCAATTCCATTGCTAACTCCTCCATGCGGCTAATATCTTATGCTGCGGATGGAGCGAGTAGAGCCGCAGGCACAGGTGTGGCTCTTAGACGCCAAGCCTGGATGCGGCTATGTGATTTTGCGGATCCCTTTAAGGCGTCCTTCACAAATTCTCCCTTTGATGGGTAAGCTTTGTTTGGCCCTCAAGTGAAGGAAACCTTGACCAGGTGTGAGCAGGACGGCAAGACTCTTTCTGCTGTTGGAGTCCGTTTTTCCACCCCTTCTAGGCCTTATCCCAAAGGACAGAAGGGTGGGAAGATGTGGTTCCGTAAATCCCAAGGAGTCACGCCGGATTCACGTGGTCAGTTTACCCCTAGAGGCAGAGGGGGTAACAACAACAGACGCCGCTCTAGAGGCAGAGGGGGTCCGAAGAACCAGGGAAACCGGGAGCCTCTCTCTGATAAGCCCTTTCAGCATCCCTGAGGTGTTGCCCGGCTGTCCCTCCTTGGAGGCAGTTGGGGGAAGATTATCACTGTACCCAGAAGCCTGGCATTCCCTCACTCAAGACAGATGGGTACAGTCGATCATATCCAAGGGTTACATAATTCCTTTCGAGGAAAGTCCTTCCCTCAGGTTCCCTTCCAGATGTACCACCCGGTCTAAGGGAAATTGCAGAGTTAGAAATCGCAAAACTACTGCAAAAAAGAGCCATTCAGCCAGTTACAATAGACCATTCAGAGCCCGGAATCTACTCAAGATTCTTTTTGGTCCCCAAAAAGACGGGAGACTGGAGACCAATATTGGATCTCAGCAGACTCAACAAGTCTGTCAGGAAGACAAGATTCCGAATGGTCACTCTTCAGTCAATTCTGCCCTTCTTACAGAAGGACAACTGGATGTGCTCAATAGATCTTCAGGATGCGTACTATCACATCAAAATTCACAGACGCTCCAGGAGATTTCTCCGCTTTCGGCTGGGGTCCAGTCACTTCCAGTTCAGAGCCCTGCCCTTTGGTCTCACTACAGCCCCCAGAGTGTTCACCAAATGCATGGCAGTGGTCACGGCTCACCTGAGACATCAAGGATTCCAGGTGTTTCCGTATCTCGACGACTGGCTCCTGTCAGCCACCACCAGGCATCAGCTTATACAAGCCAGGGATTACACAATAGACCTTTGTTCTCATTTAGGCATCTCAATCAACTTCAAAAGTCATCCTTATCGCCCTGCCAGTCTATTACCTTCATAGGCGCAAACTTAAACACTGTTAGGATGTCAGCTACCCTTACAGAACAAAGAGTTTCAGACATTCAGACTCATGTCAGGATCATTCTGGCCAGCAAGAAAGTACAGGCCAGAATGGTTCTAAAGGTATTAGGTCTCATGGCTGCAGCCATTACTCTTCTTCCCTGGCTCGATTCTACATGCGCCTCCTTCAGTGGATGCTGTTCACACAGTGGTCATACCAGCAACTCCCAATGCGTCACCAGATTCTGGTGACACAGACATGCAAACAGCATCTTACTTGGTGGATCACATCGTCTCAGGTTCACCAAGGCAGGTGCTTTGTACCCCCGTCCCCGATAGCCACTGTCACCACGGATGCCTCCCTGATCGGGTGGTGGGTCATTATCAGGGCAGGATGGTTCATGGGCGTGGCAACCGCTCGAGTACCATCTGCACATAAATGTCCTGGAGATGAGAGCAGTGCTTTTAACGTTGCAAGCCCTCAACGACTTTCTTCCCGTAGGGACAATTGCAGTCCACACAGACAACATGTCTGTAGTGTGGTATATCAACAAACAGGGCGGAACCAAGTCCTACCCCTTGTGTCGAGAAGCGCTCAGACTTTGGCAATGGGCGATCTCCTCTCATCGGTTTCTGGTAGCAACGCATATCCCTGGGAAAACCAACATCATAGCGGACAGATTGAGCAGAGCTATCCTCATGCCTCACGAGTGGTCTCTCAAACAATCTATAGCGGAAGAGATTTTTCTGGAATGGGGTCGTCCATGTTGCGATCTTTTTGCTACTCCCCAAAACAGCAAATGTCCAGACTTCTTCAGCCTCTTCCTCTATCAGGCCATCCCCCAGAGACGCTCTGACCCAGGATTGGCCCCAGGGACTTCTTTATGCCTTCCTCCATTTCCTCTGATCCCTCAGGTGATCCAGAAAGCTACCGCTTTGAGAGCCAAATTGATTCTCATTGCCCCTTACTGGCCTCGACAAGTTTGGTTCCGTTCCTCCATCATCACCTTTTGGTGCAGCCGTGGCATCTGGACCCAGTGCCAGATCTACTGATTCACCAATCCGGTCAGCTGCACCGGTCAATCCCTTCTCTCAACCTCACAGCATGGTTGCTCCACTTCCTTCCTTAGCCAGGCTTCCTTTGATCTCTAACCCAGTTAGAGACATCATAGTAGCTTCACTAAAATCCTCTACCAGGAGGATTTACACAAGCAAATGGAAACGTTTCTCTTATTGGGCTAAGGCCCAAAATATTGATCCTTTTACTGCCCCTGTTCAGGCAGTTTTGGACTTCTTAGCAGAGATTTTTCATGCAGGCTCCTCTTCTTCCACAGTCAGAGTTCAATTGGCTGCTATTTCAAATTTTCATGTCGGGATAGCAGATCATAATATTATGTCCCATAGGCTCTGCAGGGCCTTTTTGAAAGGAATTTTCCTACTAAAGCCTCCAATCAGGAATCCTCCTCCTCAGTGGGATCTAAATTTAGTGCTGACATCCTTGATTCTTCCCCTTCGAGCCAGCTGTTTCTTGTTCCCTGAAATATCTTTCTTGGAAAACTTTATTCCTAGTGGCTATTACATCTGCCAGGAGGGTGTCTGAACTTCATGCTCTTTCGGTTCGACCCCCCTATTTGATTTTTCACAAAGACAGAGTATCTTTGAGAACTAATCCATCCTTTTACCTGAAGTCGCTTCAAAAACAATCTGAATCAATCCATTGATCTCCTGTATTTTTCCTAACTATTCAGATAGAGCTGAACAAAAGCTACATTATCTTGACGTCCACCGTCAACTTAGATATTATTTGGATAGAACAAAAAAAGTTAGAAAATCTGATCAACTTTTTGTTTCCTATGCGGATAATAAAAAAGGCCTTCCTGTTTCTAAAGTGACTTTGTCCAGATGGCTTTCTTCGGTCATCACTGAAATTTATACACTCAGGGGAAAACAGCTGTGCTCAAAACCTAAAGCACATTCAACTAGGAGTTTAGCTACTTCTACAGCCTTTCAAGCTAGACTTCCTTTGGACACTATTTGTCAGGCGTGCCACTTGGGCCACTCCTCACACTTTTGTTTCCCATTACAAATTGGACTTGGCCTCCAGGGACAGAGCCAGTTTTGGCTCTACAGTCCTCAAGAGTTTGTTCCATTGAGCCACCCAGGATAGAGGTGCTAGGGACGCGGTCCCATCAAGCAAGAATGAAGGCGAGATTGACAACTTAACATTAAGAAGTTATGTACCTACCATAACGTTCCATGTTAGTTGTCTTCTCTCGCCTTCTTTCTTGCGACCCTCCCTCCTTCCCCCTGGCCTGGACAGACCTTGTATAAGAAACTATTATACTAAGGACCATTCAGACCTGGTCCTTTTTCCATCTGTAAGTTTCTTCTTCCTTTGGGAAGTATATTTTTTTTGCTTGGTGTTATTGCCCTTTGTCAACAAACGAGATCTGGGTACTTACTGCCTTGCATCATGGGATATGGGGCTGCCTCGAGCTGGTAAAAGGAGTTCTCGAGCTAAAGCAAGTGCCGAGTCGGAGCCGAGGATCGGCTCCGAACCCATCAAGCAAGAAAGAAGGCGAGAGAAGACAACTAACATGGAACGTTATGGTAGGTACATAACTTCTTAGTTTTGGCCATTGCAGTCTCTGATGGTATGTGTAGTTAGACATGCCTTTTATACTACAATTATGTACCTATTAAATACAAACAAAATTCACTACTAATATTCACAATATTTAACACATTGAATGCAGCTACAGTTTTTAACATACATGAATGTACATTGATATTCAGCATTTGTGAACTTTATTTCAAGTAATTTAACAATGGATAACCGTCGTGACATCAGGCGCTTACTTACATAAGGTGGCCAACTATGACAATTCGACTTGTACTCTGTAGATCTTTAGTGGTTTCGCTCATTAGAGGTTTCTAACAATATGTGTCGATCAACATTAACTTGACATTCTAATTGTTCAAGTTGCTAATATAGACCCGCTTAAACAACATTTTAACTAGTCCTGGTCCTGTACTTGCTCATCATAGGGTTAAAACTCTCACTGTAAAATACTACCCAAATATTCTCCTTAAACATAATATTCTCAGCCACTTACTGAAGTGCTTGTACAATCCACTAAGTTGCATGTGTGCTTTCACTTTAGTAACTTCAACCTCTGTAAAATCTTAGAATGTATGTGTTTAAATGTAGCAACTGTTTGTGTATAAATATAAATTGAAGTGTATTTATTGTGTATAAATATAAATAGAAAAGTAACTACTTTTTTAATTGGAATTTAGTATAATGCAGTGTAAGTAAATGGAGCTTTTCTTCCATGCCTCTGATGAAAGAAAATAAATAAAATATTTATAAATGAAAACACTAGATGTTATGTGGTCCTATCTCGCCTACATTCATTACTGACGGGTTCGGAGCCGAGAATCGGCTCCAACTCGGCCAACTATTTTTTCTGTAGCACAAAGTCTCTAATTGGCTGGGCTAACCCGGTATCCCAGGATGCACCTCGCCCCAACCCCCAGATCTCATTTGCCGCTCGTTGAGTTAGGACGTGGTCTCACGCTTGGCTGTGGCTAAGTACACTTTTACTAAACCTTCTAAAGTTTTTGTGCTTCTCCTTTATATAAAAAAGCTATTCATAGCTATATTGTGTTTTGTGTGTGTTTGAGCCTGTTCGGTTTAGTTTTTGGAGAGTGTGTGTGGTTTCCCTTGTGTTTGGCGGGCTAGGCCCGTTTAATTTAGAGGGACCTAGTCCTCTCCGTCGTAAATCGTTCTGTAGTTTGTTTTTGTCGTTTTTTCTTCCCTAGGGAACGTTTAAGTTAGAGTTCCTGTGTCCAGTAGTGTTTCCCGCCTTCCTACTGTTAGTTATTGAGTGTTTGGTTTCTTTGTCTGACATGTCGAAGGAGCAGAGGGAGCATAAACCCTCCGGGTTTAAAAAATGCTCTAAATGTGCTTACAAAATGTCGATTACAGATGGGCATGCCATCTGTGTTTATTACCTTGGTGCGATTCACCTACAAGAATCGTGCAGTGTCTGCCATTCCTTCAGCTCCAGGGTGCTGCAGGAAAGGAAAAATATACTGATTTTGAAGGGCCTAGTTAAGCCCGCCTTTGAAGAGGATCTAGAGTCTGCTTCTTCTACTGGCAAGTCTAAATCTACCAGAACTAAGACAAGATCTCCGGCTCCATCTAGTTCCTCGGAGCCCCCGGAGAAGATTTTGAAAGTAGTTACTACCTCCTCGGTTCCTTTGGCTTCGGAGCCGCAGGACAAGCTCTCTGATGTTCAACGTGCATACAGCTGCAGTCATAACAGATGGGTTTTCCTGCCGTCAGACGGGTCCTCGGTCGGCCGAATTCCAAAGTCTAGGTCCGACGTCTGTTGTCGTCGCTTCTTCCCTGATGTCAGTGCGACAGGGGTATAAAAGAACCAGCCGACGCCATTTTCTTCAGTCTTTCTTGCCGCGCGGTGCCCGAAGCAGAAGCAGTTCGCAAGTGCCGGTCGGCCAGCTCCTGAGATTACGAATATTTTTCAACCGAAGACTTCTTGAAAGCTAAGTACCCCGTTGGGGAAACTTTTCTTGCCTCAGACCGATGTCAGACAAAGTTAATAATTGCATTTCATGTGGGAAGCAAATACTGCATAAGGATTTCCATTCCCTCTGTATACCTTGCTTAGGCCCAGACCACGACGTCTCGGCCTGTCGTTTTTGTGCTACATTCAACAGACGCACTATTAAGCATCGGGCGGAGTTTGCCCAACACTATTTTGGCAAAAAGTTTAATTACAACATGTCGTCGGATACTCAGACTCCAATTTTGAGTAAACGACGTAAAGATAAGGACCGACATACGAGGTCCGCGACTTCTACCGACACCACGCTAAAGCCGACTACATGTGCTCCGGTTCTCAGCGAGGTGCCTACGCAGCCCCTGACTACCAATGACACTTCATTAGCGGTGTCTTCTGTGCCCGAGGTCGCAGGCTCTTCGGCCCACACCCCGACTACAGATACCGAAGTCGCACTTAGCGGGGAAACTCAGAGTTCAGACAGGCCCTGCCACCTCTCAAGGTGTCTTCAGGCCTTCTTCTTCCTTTTCCATTAAGGCTTACACTAAATCTAAAGCAGCCATGCATTCTAAAAGACAAGCTCCACAGGGCCCCTCTCAAGGCCCCATGCCTAAAAAGCAGATGCTCAAAATGGCTGAGGATTTGATTACACTTATCAGGGGTTCTCAACCCCCCTCGGACAAAAGGCCCAGAGTGGAGGAGGAATACCCTTCCTCGGACCAGGCCTCCATTACTTCAGAACATTCTGAGGACCAGAAACATTCTTACTCCCCTTTCGAAGATTCTGATGCAGAGGAGTCCATTCCCTCTGTCTCCCCCCCCCCCTTAGGATTACTCTTTTGGGGAAACCTTGCATACCTTGAGGGAACACTTCCACTGGGAAGGCCAAGAGTACTCAGACTCCAAGAAAAGGCTCAGGGATTTCCTCTTGCTCCCTCAGCACAGGCCTGTGGCTATACCTCGTGTCTTAGACATACTAGATGATGTGTATTCAGAGGCCAGCCTTAACCTAGATTCTTTACCTCCAGCTCCAGTCAAGCCTGACAGGTATTACCGGGTTCCTGATTACCTTCAGAGAGAGATTCCAGAGCTTTAGAAAGGTGGGGGAAGAAGGTATACACCTCGGCCACTTTAACCATGAGGGCATTAAACTGTCAGTTCCATATGTTAAAGTATCAACAGTTTTTGTTATCTCAGTTGAAAAGCAAAATGTCACAACCTGAACAACCAGACTTGAAGGAGTTACAGGATTTGTTGCATGGTGCAGAGCAAGTGGGTAAACATACATTGCAATGTGGTTTTGATGCTTTAGAGGCCTCTTGTAGAGCTGCTGTTACAGGATCAGTCATACGTAGACATGCTTGGCTCAAGGAGCAAACCTTACCAGATCATGTCAAAGCTAAATTACTAGATGCACCTCTTCAAAAAGATGTATTGTTTGGTGTTAAAGCTGAGGAGGTATTAAAGAAAATGGAGGAAAAGGCAAAATCAATGCAAACAGTGAAAGATTTCCTACAGGTACAACCGCCACGTTTCAGTAGAAATTGGCCTTCAAAAAATTGGTCCTTTCCAGCCACGGACAGACCTCAGAGGTAGATACAGGCGCCCGAGAGGTAGAGGGCAACCTCAAGGATCATTTAGAGGCAGACAATGGCAAACACCTACACCAAGAGGGGGTGAGGACAGTTCACAGCCATTCAGAAAGCAGACCCAATGACTTTCCCCTTTGCATGCCAAGCAAGGCTCAAATGGCAGCACCTTTAGGTGGTAAACTGGCATTATTTTCAAAAAATTGGCATATTGTCACAAAAGACAAATGGATCCTGGACATTATAGACAGAGGCTACAGATTCCACTTTCACACCCTTCCAAAAATGAGAGGCATGCCAAACCTGCCACACAATCAAAGGGCAGAGGCACAAAAACAAATTTCAGATCTCATGGACATGAAAGCTATTCAAGAGGTACCTGCACAAGAACAGGTTCAAGGTTTTTATTCGAGACTATTCCTGGTACCAAGGAAGGGCAAAGATTGGAGACCTATTTTGGACCTATCCATCCTAAACACATATTTACTTGTACCAAAGTTCAAGATGCTCACATTACAGCAGCTTCTTCCCATGCTGGGCAAGGAGTCTTGGCTGGTAACATTGGACCTCAAGGAGGCATACCTACATGTCCCAATCAGACAAGATTGCAGAAGATACCTCAGATTTCTTGCAGGTTCATCCCATTATCAATTCTCTGCATTGCTCTTTGGCTTATCTACTGCGCCCAGAGTGTTCACGAAATGCCTGGCATCAGTAATTGCCTTCTGCAGACTTCAATGGATACAAATATACCCATATCTGGACGACTGCCTGATCCAAGCGGACAGCAAACACACTCTTCTGAAACACCTGGCGTTTGTAATAATGTTGTTGAAATCTCTGAGATACACAGTCAACAAAAAGAAGTCAAGACTAATACCCTCTCAAACAATAATTTTCCTGGGTGCCAGCTTGGATACAAACACCCAGATGGCCTACCTCACACCAGAGAAACAAGGGCAATTAACTCAATACTTCAGAAAACTGACAACCTTCACCAGGCTGACTGCAAGGAAAATCCTGCAGGCTCTGGGATTCATGGCATCTTGCATCCTGCTAATCCCATGTGCAAAGCTGCATATGAGGAAACTTCAGTGGTACCTAAAAAACTTATGGTCTCAACACAGCCACAGTTTGGAAACAATCATACCACTGATTCCATGTCTTCAAAAGGAATTTCTGTGGTGGGCTCAAGCATGCCAAAGAAACATAGGTCTCCCATTCTGCAAGCCTCAAGCAAATCAAGTCATCACAACAGACGCCTCGGACTACGCCTGGGGGGCGCACATGATAGATCGGTGCATTCAGGGCAAATGGTCACAAAAAGAAAAGCACCTACACATCAATCAAAAGGAAATGCTAGCAGTAATAAATGCTATTATGGCTTTCAAAGACCTACTGCATCCAGGACAGCTTTTGATAAGAACAGGCAACACCACAGTGATGTGGTACATAAACAGACGGGGAGGAACCCATTCATACCCCCTATGCAGGCTAGCCATGTCTCTTTGGAACATGGCTCTGGAATTACAAATCCAACTTCAAGCACAGTTCCTGCCAGGCAAGGAAAACACGCTGGCAGACAACCTGAGCAGAAATATGACAGATCCACACGAATGGAAGTTGCATCCTCAAGTTTTTACAATGATAATTCTAGCATGGGGAAGGCCAGACGTAGATCTCTTTGCCACCCACAGAAATTACCAATTGACAAAATTCTGCTCAAGGACCTTTCATCCACAGGCCTGGAAAGTGGATGCACTCTCTTTCAGTTGGACAACAATGACGGTTTATGCCTTTCCACCTCTTCCACTGCTGGCCAAAGTTCTATTAAAAACCAGAGCAGACAGACCAAAGATGATTCTCATTGCTCCAGACTGGCCAAGACAACACTGGTACCCACTCCTGAGGAGCCTGACGCATTCCCCATCATGGATCCTGCCTCTAATGCCTCTTCTACTGACTCAGCACAACTTCAAAACTCTTCACAGTCAGCTGAAAACACTCAGTCTAGCCGCATGGAGGATTCCTTAAATTCACAGCAGACCCTACTTTGCAAGGAGGTGCAGGATGTCATTTTGGAGGCCAGAAGGCCTTCTACTAGAAAAGCCTACTCCGCAAAATGGAAACGGTTTTGTGTCTGGAATCAGAAAAAGGGTCAGAATACTGGAATACTGAATTTACCTCAAATACTACAGTACCTAGCCGAGCTGCTAAGCAGTGGACTTTCATTCTCCTCCATCAAAATCCATGCCTCAGCCATTTCTGCAGAGTACAACACTGATCCTCCTTTGTTCTCTCACCCTCTCTTAAGACAGTTCCTCAGAGGGGCTAAGAATATAAAACCCCCAAGGAAGCAACCAGTACCTGCTTGGGACCTCAATTTCATTCTAGAAAAACTAACCCTGCCTCCTTTTGAGCCAGCTGCTTCAACAGATCTGCAATATTTGTCATGGAAAACAACCTTCCTTCTAGCTATCACCTCAGCACGCAGGGTTTCGGAACTACAAGCCCTCATGGCTGTGCAGCCTTTCATCATTTTCCATCAGGACAGAGTTTCCTTACGAACCAATCCTTCATTTATGCCAAAGGTAGTATCCAGGGTAGCCTTGAATCAGGCTATCCACTTACCTACCTTTTACCCTAATCCACAAAACAAAGGGGAGAGGCTACTACATTCCTTGGACATTCACAGACAGCTCCGTTATTATTTGGACAGAACAAAGCCTTTCAGAAAGTCAGAGCAACTCTTTGTGTCCTATGCTACAGGTGCTCAAGGGAAGCCTATTTCCAAACAGACAATCTCAAAATGGATAGCCCACTGCATACGCTTTTGTTACTCTTTTCATGGTAAAACTGTACCGTTATACTCCAAAACCAGAGCGGGCTTTGCCACTGCAGTCTTGCAGGGCATCCTGGCTCCACCTAGTTCCACTTAGTGCCTACCACCCCTTTATTAGCTTTGGGATTCTACCCATCTGTTATGACTGCAGCAGTATGCACGATGAACATAGTACAGTTTTGTACCTACCATAAATGTAGATGTTCGAGTGCTAATACAGCTGCAGTCCAGGTTTCCCTCCCTCCTTCCCCTCTTGGGACAGGCCTTATGGCTAACACCTCCTCATAAAACCTCATTGGGGTATTCTTTTATGGTGTATTTGCTTGCAACTACTGTTTTTTGATTATATTGCATTTGCTTTATTACATAAATTTATGTTTTGCCTTCCTTCTGTGGCACCTGACATCTGGGACAAGAAAAACAGAAGAAAATGGCGTTGGCTGGTTCTTTTATACCCCTGTCACACTGAAGTCAGGGAAGAAGCGACGACAACTGACGCCGGACCTAGACTTTGGAATTCGGCCGACCGAGGACCCGCCTGACGACAGGAAAACCCATCTGTTATGACTGCAGCTGTATTAGCACTCGAACATCTACATTTATGGTAGGTACAAAACTGTACTTTTTGGATACTGCCTCCTCGGCTCCATTGTCCTCGGGGCCGCAGGAGGTATCTGTGGTACTGGAGTCGACCTCGGCTCCGATCTTTTTGGAGGCAATTCGGAGCCGGTCACCCAGTGTTAGGCAGAAGTCCATAGGTAGGAGATCCCCATCTCCTTCAGTTTCCTCCAAATCCTCGAGGTTGTCTGATTTGGATGTGGATAGGTTGGTCCAGAGGCTCCTTCAGTCGTCGGTGTTAGCCAAATTGTTTTTGGCTCCGACCCAGTCGGCACCGGAGCCTGCCCCCTTGTCTGTACCTATGATTCCTCCGCCGAGCACCTCTGTGTCGTCGCAGCTGGAGTGCTCGGCGCCGAGTGATGTCCTTGTGCCGGCTCCGATACCCCTGGCGGGTTTATCGGAGCCGACGTCTGCTCCAACCATTTCGGTTCCATCATCTGGTTTCAGCACTTGGGTTTCCTCGGTCGGGCTCGAGGGGGATGCGTCGGGACTTCTGTCGGCTCTGAGTCTCCCTTTCGGGGCTTCAGCTAGGGGGACCCTGACCCCAGTTGTAGTCTTGGAGATGGGTCAGTCCTTGGATTCTGGGGGGAGGGGGGCCCGCCTTCGACGCCATGAGGAGCACACTGGCCAGGTCGTCAGTGACATCACTTGGATCGGTCACTCTGTCCCCATACACCCCGGCTAGAGCCTCTGATGCCCCCCTCTCCGTGGACAGCGGAGCTCGAAGGCCTGAGTACACGCCCATGAGTGGTCCCCAACTTTCTGAGGGCCCCTCAGAGTCTGTGCCTGAGGAGCCTCCCAGGAAGAAGTTGTGCAAGAGGAAGCACATAGACTCCCAAGACGAGTCCATCACCTCCGATACCGACCTCGAGGATGAAGAGGGGTCCCCTAAGTCTTCCTCCGATGATGTCTCTTTCTCCGACATCGTAGAGATATTGAGGCAGAGAGGCGACTGGCCTTCCAAGTCCCCCTCTGAGGAGGAGTCTGTATTCCTCAAGGCCTTCGGAGCTCAACCTTCCGCCTCCTGGGTGTCTCTACCCTTCGATGAACTCTTGGACCTGATTTGTCGAAGGGTGTGGGAGCACCCTGATTCCGTGGAGCCAGTGCCCAGTCCAAATAAGTTCCTGTCTGCTCCCCCAGGGAAAGAGTTCTTGACAAAAGGGGTCCCCATAGATGCCATGGTGGTGGCGTCAGCCACTCAGCAGGAAGTTGCAGAGGCTTCTTCTTCCGTCCATCCTCCTAACAAGGAGTCCAGGAGTATGCATCGGTATGGGAAACGTACCCTGTCTTCAGCGACCTTTACACTGCAGTTGCTGAATTACCTTTGTCACTTTACTCGGCTGCAGAGAGATCTCCTCAATGAGTTGGGAGATACCTTGACGGGTAACATGCCTGAGGCGGTAGCGCAGACTGTTAATGCCCAGTTGTCTACCCTTGGTTCCATTGTCAACTCGTCCATGAGGCTCGTATCTTATGCAGCCGAGGGGGCGAGTAGGGCAGCTAGTTCAGGTTTGGCTCTTAGGAGGCAAGCCTGGATGCGCCTATGTCACTTCGCGGAGGCCTTCGTCTTCCTTCACTGACTTCAATGGTTCCTCTCTTTTCGGACCCAAAGTGAAAGACACTCTCACCAGATGTGAGCAGGAGGGTAAGACCTTATCTGCCGTAGGGGCCTGTTTTTCTCTTCCCTCTAGGCCTTATCCCAAGGCTCAGAGAAGAGGGTAGATGTGGTTCAAGAAGTCACAAAAGTCTTTCCCCGCCACTCACGGTGAGCCCCCCTCCAAAGGCAGAGGAGGGGGGAATTTCTATGGAAGACGCCGTCCTAGGGGCAGAGGAGGCCCCTGCAATTTGGGAGACCGCGACTCCTTTCGCGGATCTTCCTGTCAGCATCCCTGAGGGATTGCCCGACTGTGCTATTCCAGAGCCAGTCGGGGGCCATTTTTCGAGGCATCCTCAAGCCTGGGAGAGCATCACCCAGGATCGATGGGTGCTTCGAATAATTACCAGTGGTTACACCATTCCCTTTACTTCACCCCCCCCCCCCCCCAGTCAGAAAAATCCTGGACGTTCCACCCAGTCAAAAGGGATTAAGCAGCACTAGAGGTATCAAAGCTGCTAGAAAAAGGAGTAATCCAACTGGTCCCCTCAGACCAGATCGGATCAGGAACTTACTCAAGACTCATTTTGGTGCCGAAGAAAACAGGGGACCTGAGACCCATTCTGGATCTCAGCCGATTGAATCACTATGTCCTGAAGTCCAAATTCTGAATGGTCACTCTTCAGTCCATCTTCCCATTGCTGGGAGAGGGAGTATGGATGTGCTCCATCAACCTCAAGGATGCCTTTTACCACATCAAGATGAACAAGGCATCCAGGAATCATTTACGCTTCCGGCTGGGAGCCAGTCCTTTCCAGTTTCGTGCCCTGCCCTTTGGTCTCACCACAACCCCCAGGGTGTTTACCAAGTGTTTGGCAGTGGTGACAGCTCACCTGAGACATCTAGGATTCCAGGTGTTTCCTTACCTGGACGATTGGCTCCTTACCGCCCCCACCAGGCATCTCCTCATTCGAGCCAGGGAGGCTACCATAACCCTTTGCCAAAGGCTAGGAATTACATTAAACTGGGAAAAATCTGCCTTGCTGCCCTCACAGCGTGTTGTATTTATAGGCACAGAGCTAGACTCTGTTCAAATGAGGGCCTTTCTACCTCTAGAAAGGATAAGAGTGCTGCAATTTCAAGTTCAAGCTTTGTTGCCCCTCAAGAAGGTCCAAGCCAGGTTAGTTCTTCAGCTATTGGGATCCATGGCGGCTACCATCATGCTAGTGCCCTTAGCCAGGCTACACATGCGGATCCTCCAGTGGCTCCTTTCAGTCCAGTGGTCCTTTCATCCAATTCTCCTCATGGAACAATGCAGACAGGATCTCCGTTGGTGGCTATGTCCCTTCAACCTCGACAAGGGGAGGAATCTAATTCCTTTGTCTCCTGCTGCCACAGTGACCACGGACGCTTCCCAGATAGGGTGGGGGGGGCATTATCTGGGCAGAACGGTCCAAGGCACATGGCAGAATCACGAGGTACACTTGCACATCAATGTCCTAGAAATGAGAGTGGTGCTATTAGCGTTGCAAGCACTCCAGAGCTCTCTTCCCTGGGGAACGATTGCAATTCACTCGGACAGCATGTCGGTTGTGTGGTACCTGAACAAGCAAGGAGGAACCAAGTCTTACCTCCTTTGCAGAGAAGCCATGAGAGTGTGGCATTGGGCAGTGTCTTCCCAACGGTTTCTAGTGGCAACGCACATTCCGGGAAAGTCCAACGTGATAGCAGACAGGCTAAGCAGAGCTATTCTGATGCCTTACAAGTGGTCTCTGAACAACAAGTTGTGACTCGGATCTTCAGCAGGTGGGGTCAGCTTTGCTGCGATCTCTTTGCTAGTCCTCTCAATGCCAAATGCTGCAACGACTTCACCCTGATCCCCCCACAGTGGGAGTCATCCAGGGACGCACTAGTCCATGGTTGGCCTCCCGGTCTGCTCTATGCCTTTCCTCCATTTCCTCTGTTACCAAGAGTGATTCAGAAAGCCATATACTTGGGAAGCAAGACTATTCTAACTGCCCCACACTGGCCCCGCCAAGTCTGGTTCCCCTTTCTTCAGCAGTACACAGTGAACGGTCCTTGTCGGGACAGTCCCACCCCTCCCTACAGTCCCTCAGGTTGACAGCCTGGCTGCTCCACTTCCATCATTAGTTAGACTACATTCCCTTTCACCTGAGGTGGTGCATATCCTATCGTCGTCTCACAAGTCCTCCATCAGAAGAATTTACTCCAGCAAATGGAAGAGATTTTCCATCTGGGCTCAGGCCCAAGGTCTGGACCCTTTCACAGCCCCTATATCGGCGGTCTTAGACTTTTTAGCTATGCTCTTCCGACAGGGCTCCGCTCCCTCGATCATTAAGGTGCAGCTGGCGGCCATTTCTAACTTCCATGTATCCTATGAGCCCGCTCTTATGGGCCATAAACTTTGTAAGGCCTTTTTGAAAGGAGCCTGGTTACTTCGCCCTCCTGTGTCAGAACCCGTCATGCCATGGGATTTAAATCTGGTGTTGCAAGCCATCACTTCTCCGCCCTTTGAGCCGGCTGCCACTTGTGAACTAAAATTCTTATCCTGGAAGACGGCGTTCTTGGTTGCCATCACTTCGGCTAGAAGAGTATCAGAACTTCAAGCGTTTTCCATTAAATCCCCCTATTTGATCTTCCATAAGGACAGGCTATCCTTGAGACTTAATCCGTCCTTCCTTCCTAAGGTGTCTTCCACGTTTAGCTTCCACGAATCCATTGAGTTACCAGTGTTTTTTCCAAACTTCTCCAACAAAGCAGAGTTCAAATTTCATCAATTGGATGTGCATAGACAACTGAGAATGTTCATCGTGTTTCACTGTTGCAGTCATGACTGTAGGGTTCTCTCCTGCCGGCAGGCAGTCCTCGGTCGGCCAGAATCCCAAAGTCTGGGTCCGGCGTCGGCTGCTCAGCCATGCTCCCTGACATCAGAGCGCCAGGAGTACAAAGCTGACAGCCGACGCCATGTTCTCTAGTCTTTCTTGCCGTGCGGTGATAGTTCGCAAGTGCCGGTCGGCTGACTCCTGACAATTTTTTATAAACGTACTTCAGTCCGAAGACTTTCTTTTCCTACTCAAATCTAAGTACCCCATTGGGGAAACTTTTTTCTTGCTCCAGTCCGATGTCAGAAAAAGTTAATTGTATTTCATGTGGGAAGCAAATACCTCATAAGGATTTTCATTCTTACTGTATTCCTTGCTTAGGCCCTGACCACGTCGTAGCTAGTTGTCGGTTTTGTGCTAGATTCAATCAACGTACGATTAAACGAAGGTACGATTTTGCATTTCATTACTTCGGTAGGCGTTTTAATTATGAAATGTCGTCGGATACGGTTCCGGCTACCGGAGTTCACAAACAACGCTAGGATAAAGACAGGCCTCCAAGGTCCAAATCAGACTATGTTGTACAAGCAGAGCCAGCTTCAGGTTCGGCTGTCGTCAGTGAGGCGCTTTTGCAGCCCCTGTCGTCGGCCATTTCAGAACCGATGGCCGAAACGGACTCCCACGAGGAGCCAACTAGGCCTTTGAATATTTCTGTTGCAGGACCTTCGGACAATGCTCCTTCGGATGGGTCCGGAGCCGCTGTGCAGGTACCGGCTTCCGAACGGGTTTTCAGGCCTACTCAGCTTCTAATGAAGGCAAAGCCAAAGACAAAGGCAAAGACTCCTTCCAAATCAAAGACTGCAGCCCAGGCCTCTTCAGATCTGGCACCCACGTCTCAGAAACAGTTACTTAAGATGGCGGAGGACTTACTTACTATGATTAGGGGTTCACATCCCCCTCCAGATAAAAGGCCATGGCAGGAAGTGTATTATGACTCCTCTGATCAGGCTTCTGTTTCTTCAGTTTCATCTAATGAGCAGGAATATTCTTTCCCTCCTTATGAGGATTCTGATGCTGAGGAATCCATTCCTTCAGCTTCTCCCCCTGAGGATTTCTCTTTTGGGGAAACGTTGCACGAAATGAGGGAACATTTCCACTGGGAAGGACAGGAGTACTCGGAATCTAAGAAAAGACTAAGGGATTTTCTTCTTCTTCCCCAACATAGACCCCTGGCTATTCCTCCTATTTTGGATATTGTGGATGATGCTTTTTCGGAGGCTAACTTAACTCCTGACTCTCTTCCTCCAGCTCCTGTTAAGCCAGACTGATATTATAGGGTTCCTGATTCCCACCAGTTTTTATACAAGAATCCTACTGCTGATCCTGAAACCATTTCTCAGGGTCCTAAGGGGGGTTAAGGCCGCTTCTGTTAAAAACCCCATTCCCACTGAGAAGGATTCCAGATCTTTAGAAAGATGGGGCAAAAAAGTGTACACTTCTGCTACTTTATCTATTAGGGCTTTAAACTGTCAGTTTCATATGCTGAAATTCCAGCAATTTCTTCTGTCTGTTTTAAAACAAAAGCTAACTTCCATTTCTGCCTGTGCAGATAAGGAATTACATGACTTAATGCATGCCACTGATCAAGTTGGGAAGCGTGGTTTACACTGTGGATTTGATGCCTTGGAAGCTTCTTGTAGGGCTACTGCCTCTGGCACAGTCATTAGAAGGCATGCATGGTTAAAGAAACAAAACTTGCCAGATCAAGTAAAAGCTAAATTATTGGATGCTCCTGTTCAGCATAATGTTTTGTTTGGATCTAAAGCTGAAGAGGTGATAAAGAAGATGGAGGACAAGGCAAAATCCATGCAAACAGTTAAAGATTTCTTACAAGTACAGCCACCCAGATTTAGTAGGAATTGGCCTACAAAAAATTGGTCCTTTCCCAATTCAGACAGGCCCCAGAGGGGTAGATACAGACGCTCCCGAGGAAGGCCTCAAACGCAAGCCTCTTATAGACCAAGACAGTGGACTGCTTCCACCCCTAGGGGAGGAGAGGACAGGTCGCAAGCTCATAGAAAACAGACTCAGTGACTCCCTCTGTTGGGCTGCAGGAACTTCTTGCCTGGAAGCCCCTCTCGGAGGAAAACTTTCTCTTTTTCACCTAAATTGGACTCGTATAACCCAAGACAAGTGGGTTCTGGATGTGGTTTCAAGAGGTTACAAATTCCATTTTCATACCCTACCAAGAACAAGTGGATGGCCAGATCTTCCAAAACATCAATGGTTAGAGGCCTTAAACCAAGTGGAAGCTCTCTTGGCTATGAAAGCCATAGAACTGGTTCCACTTTCAGAGATGGGACAAGGTTTTTACTCAAGGCTCTTTCTAGTCCCCAGAAAGCAAAATTCATGGAGACCCATTCTGGATCTGTCAGTCTTGAACACTTTTCTCGAGATACCAAAATTCAAGATGCTTACTCTACAGCAGCTACTTCCAATGCTGACCAAAAATGCATGGATGGTAACTTTGGATGTAAAGGAGGCATATTTACACATTCCCATCAGGCAGGAATGCAGAAAATACCTCAGGTTCAAGGCCGGATCGAGGCACTATCAATTCTCTGCGCTGCCCTTTGGATTGTCTACTGCGCCCAGGGTCTTCACCAAATGCCTGGCTCCAGTAGTAGCTTATTGCAGACTCAAGGGAATTCAAATTTACCCTTATCTGGACGACTGTCTTATTCAGGCAGACAGCAAGGATGCCTTACTCCAGCATCTAGAATTAGTTCAGAATCTTCTGAAGTTCCTGGGATTCACTGTAAACATAAAAAAGTCAAATATGACACCCTCACAACAGATAATTTTTCTGGGTGCTTTTCTAAACACAACAACCCAGATGGCATTTCTGACATACGAAAAACAATTACAGCTGGCTTCAGCTTTCAAAACCTTGGCAACATTAACTCCGCTATCTGCAAGGAAATTCCTGCAGGCTTTGGGTTACATGGCCTCCTGCATCCTTCTCGTACCATATGCAAGACTACATATGAGGAAAATACAGTGGTACCTAAAAAGTGTATGGTCTCAGCATTGCCACAGTTTAGACATACAGATCACCGTCCTGCCTTGTCTTCAGAAGGAATTCCTTTGGTGGACCGAGGCATGTACTCTAAACAAAGGAAAACTCTTCAATCTGCCTCCAGCCACTCGGATACTAACCACGGACGCCTCAAATTATGCACGGGGAGCTCATTTTCAGGGCAACTGTCTGCAGGGCCTTTGGACAAAGGATCAGAAGCACCTGCATGTCAATTTAAAGGAAATGTTAGCCGTTCAGAAAGCTCTATTGGCCTTCAGGAATCTTCTACAACCAGGACAACTACTGATACGGACAGACAACACCACAGTTATGTGGTACATAAACAAGCAAGGAGGATCTCATTCCTTTCCCCTTTGCAGACTAGCCATGAATCTATGGAACACAGCTCTAGCTTGCAAACTGGACCTTCAAGCTCAGTTTCTACCAGGGAAGCAAAACTTCCTGGCAGACAGTCTGAGCATAAACCTGTCGGACCCACACGAATGGATGCTGGACACCGAAATATTCAAGATGATTACAGCAGTCTGGGGATGTCCTCACATAGACCTCTTTGCATCCCACCTCAATCATCAGCTACAGATTTTTTGCACCAGGACATTCCATGAACTAGCTTGGAAAGTGGATGCACTATCATTCAGTTGGAGAAACCTCTCGGGGGGGGGGGGGTATGCCTTCCCGCCTCTACCTCTTCTTCCACGGGTATTATTAAAGATCAATCAGAACAAGCCCAAGATGATAATCTTGCTGGCCCCAAATTGGCCTCGACAGTTTTGGTACCCAGCTCTGAAAAACCTTTGTCTGGAGCCCCCTTGGGTTTTACCACAGACTCCGAACCTTCTGTCCCAACATCAGGGTCAGGTTCTGCACTCCCATGTCAAAACTCTTAGCCTGGCGGCCTGGTTAATCCAGGGTCTATGATTCATTCTCTCCTACCCAAGCAGGTTATGGATGTCATTTTAGAAGCCAGACGTCCTAGCACTAGAAAATCTTATGCAGGAAAATGGAAAAGATTTTGTTCCTGGATGCAGGCTCAGGATTCAGATCCTCTTATTCCTGACATTCCTCTGATTTTACTTTACCTGACAGACCTCTTCATAAGGGTCTCTCTTTCTCTTCCATAAAGATGCATGTTTCTGCTATTTCTGCTCATTATAATACAGACCCTCCAATCTTTTCCCACCGGCTCATGAGACAGTTTCTCAGAGGAGCTAAGAATTTAAGACCCCCTAGATCTCCACCCATTCCTGCTTGGGATCTCAACTATGTTTTGGAAAAACTCACCTTACCTCCTTTTGAGCCTGCTGCCACATCTGACATCAAGTTTTTATCTTGGAAGACAGCCATCCTGTTAGCTCTGACCTCTTCCAGGAGAGTTTCGGAGTTGCAAGCTCTCATGGCTGTGGAACCCTATATTATTTTTCATCAAGACAGGGTGTCTTTAAGGACTAATCCTACTTTCATGCCTAAGGTGGTTTCCAAAGTGGCTTTAAATCAAACTATTCACTTGCCAACTTTTTTCTCCACTCCTCAAAATAAGGGGGAAAGGATCTTGCATTCCTTGGATGTACACAGACAACTACGTTTTTAACTGGACAGAACCAAGGACATCAGGAAATCAGAGCAATTGTTTGTTTCTTATGCTTCAAGTTCCCAAGGTAAAGCCATTTCAAAACAGACTATTTCTAAATGGATTGCTCATGGAATCAGATTTTGCTATTCACACCATGGAAAGCAAATCCCAGGGAGTATAAGGACTCACTCTACAAGAGCTGCTGCCACTTCAGCTGCCTTCCCCAGGGGAGTTCCTACCAAGGACATTTTGGAAGTTGCAACTTGGAGTTCAGTGCATACTTTTTCTAAGCACTATAATCTGCCTCTTTACTCTAAGTCTAGGGCAGGCTTTGCTTCTGCAGTCTTGCGGGGCCTTTTAGCCGCCCCCTCTACTTTATGACCACCTCCCTTTTATTCTGCTTTGGGATTAAACCCTACAGTCATAACTGCAACAGTGAAACACGATGAACATAGTACAGTTGTGTACACTTACCATAAATGTAGATGTTCGAGTGCCTTCACTGTTGCAGTCTGGGTTTCCCTCCCTCCTGTCCCCTCTTATTTTTTCTTTTGTGTGGTTTCCTTTTTCACCCTTCTTCTGAGGTATATTTGCAAAGGGTATAGGATCTTACTCATTTTGGAACACCTGACATCTGGGGCAAGAAAAACTGGAGAACATGGCGTCGGCTGTCAGCTTTGTACTCCTGGCGCTCTGACGTCGGGGTATGGCTGAGCAGCCGACGCCGGACCCAGACTTTGGGATTCTGGCCGACCGAGGACTGCCTGCCGGCAGGGGAGAACCCTACAGTCATGACTGCAACAGTGAAGACACTCGAACATCTACATTTATGGTAAGTGTACACAACTGTACTTTCTATCTACACAGGACGAAACATGTAAGGAAATCGAATCAATTGTTTGTGTCCTTCTCAGAGAATAGAACGGGCGGCCCTGTTTCCAAGTGCACAATTTCTAAGTGGATTAAGGATTGCATTTCCTTTACTCATCAGCAGGCAGAAGTTTACCATTCCCGGTTAAAGCTCATTCCACCAGGGCAGTCTCTACTTCGATAGTGTATCATGCCAGGCTTTCCTTGGACGACATTTGTGCAGCGGCCACCTGGGCTTCTCATCATACATTTATCTCTCATTACAAGCTGGATGTGGCTTCTAGAGGCTGGACTTCCTTTGGTTCCACGGTTTTCAGGAGTATCTTCCTATGAGCCTCCCGGGTTAGTGGTGCTAGGGATGCTGTCCCGTCAGTAATGAATGTAGGCGAGATAGGACCACATAACATCAGTTAGTTATGTACTCACCATAACGATCGATGTATATGGTCCATCTTGCCTACATTCTTATGTACCCTCCCACCTGCCCCCTGCCTGAAGGATTTGGAGGAAAATTGCTCTGAGACGCTTCAAAATTGGTTTTTGTTCCTTTTTCCTGGTTGGCGATATTCCTCTTAGTGAGGGTTGTGTATGTGGAGTGATTGCGATGTATGCAAACAAGATCTGGGGGTTGGGGCGAGGTGCATCCTGGGATACCGGGTTAGCCCAGCCAATTAGAGACTTCGTGCTAGAGAAAAAATAGTCGGCCGATTCGGAGCCGATTCTCGGCTCCGAACCCGTCAGTAATGAATGTAGGCTAGATGGACCACATACATCGATCGTTATGGTGAGTACATAACTAACTGTTTCTAGCTCCTCCCACAGGGTCACAGGTTATTGACCCTTTCTAGTGCCCTTGATTCATTGAGACATGCTTTGATTTCTCTCCTAACCAGAATTTTTAAATGGAAGTGGAAAAGAACTTGAGTAACACCATTCATTCACTCATTCATTCATTCCTTCGGTCATTCTTTTTTATCATCAGTGCATGTCAGCCATTACCCCTCTCTCCTGTTCTGGTCAAAGCCGGTCACAGGAGGTTATCTGGGATTTTTGTGCATTAGTCTTGATCTTCAGTGGGTTTCCTCTGGGTGCTCCGGTTTCCTCCCACATCTTAAAGACATGCTGTAGGTGGATTGGACACTCTAAATTGGCCCTAGGTGTGTGTGTGTGCGTGTATGTGCCTTCTGTGGAAGGTTGGGAGCCGGGCTGGCAACTCCACATCGTAAAACTCCACTGCCAATCATGAGCGGACAGGTGATCTGCTGTGGCGACCCCTAACCGGGAAAAGCCGAAAGAAGAAGTCGTCTTAATCTTCAGTTGTTGCTGACTTTGTGACAAGTCTTACCCATAGTACTGCTGACCGATGAGTACACATGCAAATCAGCTCTTTGTTTGCATTTTAAACCTGCTGGTCCATACTCTTGCAGTTTTAAGCTCACAGGGGTGGCAGAGCAGTGTATTCCTGCAAGATTTTGAGCTTTAGACAGTTGTTATTGCATTTTTTCCATAAATAGTGTTACTGGTAAATTTCTGCATTGTCTGTTGCTGTAAACTTTTGTAGAAGGGCAATAACAGGAGAATTGTCTCTACTCAAGTTTGTGCTTCAGTTCTTTTATATTCTGCTTATCTTTTAACTGCTTAGAATTGCAGTCTGATATTGACTAATTCATTCCTCCTCACGTATGGGTTATGGACCTGACCTCGGATCCGAGGTCAGTTTGATTGGCTGTAAGTGTTTATGAATGCTGTCAACTAAGTGTTAGCACTGAGGAAGGATCTACAGATCTGAAAGCTTTGCATTTAAAGTTGTTTGAATTTTGCTGTGTGTGCAGAGTTCATTTGTTTTTGCTGTTTGTTGGTTTTTACGAATACTCTGCTTAACAGTAGTGCAGCTCCATTTGGTGTTTTATTCATCTTGTGGCAGGAAGTGTTTGCCTGGTCTGTCTGAGTTGGGAAATGCACAAAATGACTTGTAGTGTAGTCATTTTATTGGCCAGAGGGCTCGTTAGTTAGTTTTCAGTTTTTTTCTGTGCTGCTAGAAGTTTTGTGCATTTGCATAGGTTAACATTGTCCTCTACAGTAGCAAACACCTAGAAAGAACAGTTCGTAAAACTGTATCCTGTAGCACAGCAGTGTAGTGCAAATAACCTTGTGCGCGAACAAGCTTAGAGCAGCTAGTTGGTAGTCAAATGGCAATACTTACAGATTTAGTTGAATTAGTATTGTGTAAACATTAAAGTTAGTAGAACTTCGCTTTCTAACCGTAGTATACCACCCTTTTGTAGCTCACAAATCAAAGGCTTGGACAGTATGGAAATCCAATTTGCTAACTTCTCTGTAGCCAGCTTGGTGGATATGGGCATCTTGAGAGAGTGTAGGAACTGTCTCATGTTTACTGGCAACCACTTAATCCTCAAAGAAGCAGACACAGTATACAAGAGATGTATTTATATAATGACACTGGAGGCTGAATCCGCACATACCAAGTGTACATCGGGTTGTCAAAACCAACGCACACAGCACCCACATAGATTAACTTATGCCAAGGCACTTTAAAGCAATATTCCTAAACAGCAATGATTGCCTAGATCACCTGTTATCAAAGCTATTGCCTAGATTACCTGTTATCAATGCTATGCCTCAGCAAGCCCAAAGGCACTCAGAAAAATAACACCTAATACCGTACATACTGTGACTGTTAGTGGAGCCCCAAACACTAAGCCTCCAAGGCAAGCAAACACACTTCCCCAGGACTGTCGTCATAGGGAACTCCATCGTAAGATATACTGATGCCCCTCTAACCAGGCCAAACATGGAGAGGATAACTGTTAGTTGCTTATCTGGAGCTAGAGTCCTCCAAATCTCACATGCACTCAAGTCATTACTGCACAGGTACCAGTATAATTCTGTCATAGTCCATGTAGGTGTAAATGACCTGAGATGCAACTCCCTGGCCTATTTGAAGGGAGACATGACATAATGGAGCTTTGACTATGTGTCTTAGGCTGATGTGAGCCTAGCACTGAGTAGCATATTACCATCACCAAGGATGATGCCACAATATAAGCAAAAATTATTGATTTCAACAATTGGCTGTCTTTCTGGTGTCATTCTAAGAGATCAATATTTGTTAGCTTGGGCAGACATGGCTAACAGACCATGTTGCTTTGCAAAAATGGTGTGCACCTGTTCCCTCTAGGCTGTTGAATACCGACTAAAACTTTATCCATCCCATAGTGCTGTTTTAGTCAATGCCACATTGACAAACCTCTCAACATAGCAAAATCAACTCAAACCTCAAAGTGTTGCTGCTCAATGCCAGGAGCCTAAACAAAAAAAATAAATAAAAAAAATAAAGTAAAAAAAACTACACTCCCAAGTCCTAGAATATAGACATCTCTGAAGATGTTCTTTGTGTTTCGCTGTTGCAGTCATCACCTGTGGGGTTATCCCTGCTGAGGTAGCCCACTGCCAGCCCGAATACCAGAGTCAGTGTTTTACTGCATCGGCTGTCACTTGTTGACTGACGTCAGGCCATCAGTGCTGTAAAGCAAGGCAGCCGACACCATTACATTAGTCTTTCTTGCTGTGGAGCCTGTAGCAGAAGCAGTTTGCAAGTGTGACAGTTGAAAATGTCTAAAGCTAAGTACCCCTTTGGAGATCTCTTTTTCTTGCACTAACCAATGTCCGAAAAAGTTAACAATTGTCTCACCTGTGGAAAGCAGATTCCACCCAGAGGCTTCCATTCCTACTGCGTCACTTGTTTAGGCCCAGACCACGATGTCCCCCATTGCCGGTTCTGTGCCCTCTTTAATGCGAGAACCATTTATCGTAGAGCTCCTATTGTAGACTGGTATTTTTGTCTTCAGTCTTTGCATTCTGAAATGGCGTCCGTCAACCAGCAATCTGTAGACATTCTGAAAAAACATAGAAATAAAGATAGAAACAGACCATACAAGGCTAAGACTTACAACGATGCTACTGGTAAGCAGGTCGTCAGTTCTTCGGAATTCAGTGAGGCGCTTTCGAAGCCTCTGATACCCGATGCAATATCTTTGCAGGCCTCTACCAAGACCCTTTTGGAGTTTATTTTGCCACAGAGATCTTCTTTGTCTACTGAGCCTTTGGTTGTCACTGCCTCGGTTGGGTCCAGAGCCGCAACGCAGGCACCGGCTTCTGAGGGGGCCTCTCGCACTACTGATTCTAGACAAAACTCGACATCCTCTCATCCAACTACAGTTTCTCTCAGAATGATGGATTTTCTTAGGCCTGGAAGCCAGGTCACCCCTAGAAAGTCTACCTCTAGTCTCCATCTTACTCCTGCTCCACCACTCCAAGCCCAAATGCTTAAGATGGTGGAGGATCTGATCTCCCTCATCAGGGGTAGTCAGGCTACATCTTCTAAAAGGAAAAGACTCCCTTCTCCTGAAGTAATGACAGAGCAGGATTCTGAGGAATCTGATTATTTAGTTTTTGAAGAGGAACAGCCTCTTACTGATTATGAAGACTCAGATGCAGAGGAATCCATTCCTTTTGCCTCCCCTCCAGAAGACCTTTCCTTTGGGGAAACTCTTCACGCCCTCAGGGAACATTTCCACTGGGAATCTGGGGACTTCCCTCAGTCTAAGAAAAGACTAGGAGAGTTTCTAGACCTGCCCCAACACAGACCCCTGGCCACCCCCCCTATTTAGGAAGTGGTGAATGATGTTTTCCATGAATCCAGTTTAGCCCCTGACGCCCTCCCACCTGCTCTCACTAAACCTGACGGGTATTACAGATTACCGGATTCTCACAAATACCTGTACAGAAATCCTGCTGCAGACCCGGAGGTCATTACACAGGGACCAAAAGGAGCTAAAGCTATTTCTGCAAAGAATCCTATTCCTTCTGACAAGGAATCCAGAGCTCTGGACAGATTGGGTAAAAAAGAATATACACCTCCGCAACCTTGGCTGTCAGGGCACTCAACTGTCAGTTCCATATGTTAAAATATCAACAACACACTTTGGAACTATTAATAAAACAAAAAAAATTCTACCTTTCCTGACTGTGCCAATTTGAAAGCATTCGCAGATTTACTGCACTCTACTTGTCAAGTGGCCAAACACACACTGCGCTGTGGATATGACGCACTAGAAGCCTCAAGCAGGGCAGCAGTGTCAGGATCTGTCATTAGGAGACCTGCATGGTTGAAGGAACAACCTCTCCCTTATGTCAAGTCTAAATTAATTGATGTACCCTTGGATAAGGACCACTTATTTGGAGTAAAAGCAGAAGAGGTCCTGAAAAAGATGGAAGACAAAGCAAAATCTATGCAAACAGTAAAATATTTCTTTCACGTTCAGCCTCTGTGGTTCAGCAGGAATTTCTCCTCTAAGCACTGGTCCTTTCCTGCACCTAGTAGACAGGGGCAAGATAAGCCCAGCAGGGACAGACCACCCAGGCCTCTATCCTAGGGACAGCAGAGAACCAAACAGTGGACCACTTCCGCCCCAAAGGCAGGGACTTCTAAGCCATCCTCCTATGGCAAAAACTCCCAATGACTCCCTCTTCCCCCCTCTGCCCTCCTTTCACTCACCAAAAGCTAGGAGGAAGGCTCTCCCTCTGCAAACAAAATTGGCTTTCTGGAACAAAAGACCATTGGGTCTTAAAGATAATTTTTCAGGGATACAAATTCTCTTTCCACGAACTCCCAAAACCAGGAAGGGTACCCAGACTTGCCTCCAAATCAGTGGGCAGAGGCATTGAAGTAAGTCCAAACTCTCATATCCCAGGGGGCAGTAGAACCTGTTCCCGCAGATCAAACAGGCAAAGGTTTTTATTCTAGACTATTCCTTGTTCCCAGAAAAGATGGCAGTTGGTGCCCCATCTTGGATCTATCCATTCTGAACACATCCTTGGTGGTCCCCAAATTAAAAATGCTACCTCTGCAGCAACTGCTGCCTCTGCTGACAAAAAAGGCCTGGTTAGTGACCCTAGACCTAAAAGATGCCTACCTCCACATCCCCATAAGGGAATCCTCCAGTAAAGTCCTGCGCTTCAGGGCAGGCTCACATCACTTTCAGTTCTCTGCGCTACACTTTGGCTTATCTACTGCTCCCTGGGTATTCACCAAATGCTTAGCTCCGGCCTTAACATTTTGCAGACAGAGAAATATTCAGATTTACCCTTATCTGGATGACTGCCTCATTCAGGCAGAGTGCAAAGAAAAGCTGCTCCAGGACTTCCTCTTTGTCAAAACCCTCCTAAATTAGGGTTCACCATCAACGAGAAGAAATCAAAGCAGACACCCTCCAGGTGGATCATTTTCCTGGGAGCACTGCTGGACGCAGCATCCCAAATGTCCTTCCTATCCCCAAAAAAGCAGAGCTTGCTGCCTCTCTACTTTACCCAGCTGGATTCCAGAAGTCACCTCACAGCAAGAAAATTCCTGCAATCCTTGAAGTACATGGCATCTTGCATCCTTCTAATTCCTCTGGCTAGGCTTTACATGGGAAAACTTCAGTGGTATCCAAAGAACCTTTGGTGTCAGCACGCAGCCTCTAGAGACCTTTCTCCCTCTGATCCCCTGTATAAGGGCCGAGTTTCTATGGAGGGCAAGGGCCTGTGCCAAGAACAAGGGGCTTCCCTTCATCCTGTGCCCTACCGGGCAGATCACCACTACCGACCCCTCATATTGCTTGGGGCGCTTACCTAGCAGGCAGGTGCACCCAAGGTCTTTAGGATGCCCAGCACCTTCCCTTGCACATCAATCAGAAGGAAATGATGGCAGTACAAAATGCTATGATATCCTTCAAACCCCATCTCATGCCAGGGGTTCTCCTTATCAAAACAGACATCATCACTGTAATATGGTACATCAACAAACAGGGAGGGATCAAATCTTACCCTCTGTGCAGGCTAGCCATGAACCTCTGGCTGACAGCCTCCTGCATGGGATTGCAACTCATAGCCCAATGCCTACCAGGACTCAACAACTCCCTGGCAGACCACTTAAGCAGAAACTTCCTGGATCTGCACGAATGGTAGCTCCATAGAAAAATCGTTTTGCAAATCACTTAGGAGTGGGGAACTCCGGAGGTGGATCTCTTTGCTTCGCACCTCATTCACCAGTTAAAACAATTCTATACCAGGCAGTATCAGTGCCTAGGGTGGAAGGTGGATACCCTGACTTTCCCCTGGAGCTCCCTCTTTGTGTACGCATTGCCTCCTCTGCCTCCTCTGCCTCTTATTCCCAGGGTACTGATCAAGGTAAGGAAAGGAGATGCCAAAGGCCATCCTCATTGTACCAGATTGGCCAGACAACATTGGTACCCCTTACTGCGCAGCCTGACATCACAGCCTCCCAGGCAGCTTCCCCTGATATCAGACCTCTTGACTCGGGGGAGAGGGGGGGGGGCTGCACCCAGACTTGCAGACTCTCAAACTGTCAGCATGGCTTATACTCTAAAAGCAAACAAGGGGCCTCTGTTAAGCAAACCGGTCCTAGACATTATCACAGAGGCCAGAAGGCCCAGCACCAGAAAATTTTACTCAGGAAAATGGAAAAGATTTTGCTGCTGGAACCAGTCTAGAGGAGGCAGTTCCTCACAACCTGCCATCCCTCTACTCCTGGACTATCTAGCAGAGTTGCTAAATAGTGTCCTCTCCTTCTCTTCTGTTAAACTCCACGCCTCAGCCATTTCATCTCATTTCAATGCAGATCTGCCCCTGTTCTCACATCCTTTGATTAAACAGTTCCTCAGAGGAGCTTCGAATATCTGACCTCCCAAAAGGCCACCCACGCCAGCCTGGGACCTGAATTACGTTTTGGAAAAACTAACCTTACCTCCCGTCGAACCTGCTGCTTCAGCAGAACTGAAATACCTCTCCTGGAAGACTGCTTTCCTACTAGCTATCACCTCAGCCAGAAGGGTTTCAGAACTTCAGGCATTAATGGCCATTGAGCCATTCATCATTTTCCATGCAGACAAGGTCTCCCTGAGGACTAACGCCTCCTTTATGCCCAAGGTGGTATCTAATGTGACTCTCAACCAGGCCATAGAGCTACCCACCACCTTCCCCCACCCTCAAAAAAAGGGGGAAAGATTTCTGCACTCATTAGACATGCACAGACTGCTCAGATTCTACCTAGACCGCACTAAAGCCTTCAGGAAAACGGACCAACTGCATGTCACCTTTGCCCTAGTGGCAGAGGGGAAGCTCATTCATTTCCAAGCAAGCCATCTCCAAATGGATATCACACTGCATCCATTTCTGCTACCGATTTCATGGGGAAACCTCCCACTAAGTCTATTTGTACCCATTCTGTTTGGGCAGCGTCCACTTCCACAGCATTCCTGAGAGGAGTTCCCACCAGGGACATCTTGGAAGCTGCCACCTGGACCTCTGTCCATACCTTTACCAAACATTACCACCTACCCCTTTTCTCTAAGGCTAAGGCAGAATTTGCCAGTGCAGTTCTGCAGGGCATGCTGACCCAGGCCTAGGTGACTTACTAATCCCTACCACCCCTCTCCTCAGCTGTGGGAATCCTCCCACAGGTGATGACTGCAATAGTGAAACATGAAGAACATAGTACAGTTGTGTACACTTACCATAAATGTAGATGTTCGAGTGTATTCACTGTTGCAGTCCTACATTTCTCCCTCCTTCCCCCTTGTATCCTCTTTCCTTAGGGAGGCATAAGCTTCTTACAGTGGCTTTTAGCCACCAGGACCACCTTACCATATTTCCTGGGGCTTCTGACTGGTTAGGGCAAGAAAAGCTGATGTAATGGCATTGGCTGCCTTGCTTTATAGCACTGACGACCTGACATCAGTCAACAAGCGACAGCAGCCGACACAGAAAAACATTGACTCTGGTATTCGGGCTGGCCGAGGGCTACCACAGTAGGGATAACCCACAGGTGATGACTGCAACAGTGAATACACTCTAACATCTACATTTATGGTAAGTGTACACAACTGTACTTTATCGAGACATGGTTTAAAGCATCAGAGAGTACCCTGGGAGTGCAAGTTTTTGTGCTTTCCACACTAGACCAGTAGCTGGACAGAAAAGGGCTAAAGGAGGAAGTATCTAAATTTACATCAGTAACAAGCATGTCTGTAGCATGGTCAAACAGCATGATGTGCTGGAGTTCCTCCAAGTGCAGATTAATGTAGACAAAATCCCATACCATATCCTAGCTGGCTGTATGTTACCTCTTGTGTCCCAAGAATCTCACAGTGCAAACTTGGACATAGGTTGGATGGCAAGCATCTCCAGTAACACTCTGTTCATGGAAAACTTTAATTACTCCTCTATAGACTTGGAATCCTACATGACTTCAGATCTACAGGCACAGAAATTCCTGGGCTTCGTAAATACAAACACACTTGACCAAATAATGAATGCATCCGCTAGAGGTTCCAACGTACTGGACCTCGTGGTTACAGATATGGGAGAATGCTGCACCTCAACCCTCCCTGTGTCTCATCCTCCCTGGTAAGGTCCAACCATAAAGCTGTCTCCTTTGAAGTCAGAATCGGCTCCATAATCCCAATAAACCAGCAACAGTTAGAAACTGTTCCAAGGCAAATTATCTTTTATTAAGTGATGGATTGTCAAAATTCAGTGCCCCAATAAATCTAGACATACAGCAGCCTATGCTGAATTGCTCTCAAACGTTGTACAACCACGTCAGTGGCCGCATAGAGGTTGCTGCACCTACCAGAAGTAAGCCCAGGACAAGGCCTAGGAGGAAACCACCCTGGTAGCATCCCAAATTAAACGGGATATACAACAAAAGGAAAAAAAATTATTGCAAAAATTGGGTAGGGTAACTCCCATAAAATAGAAACTCTCATCAAAGTAAACAGTCAACTAAAAGGGCTAATTAGGTCAAGCAAATGCGACTTTAAGGTTAAGATAGCCTCCCAGGTGAAAGACAACCATGAGACCTTCTACAGTTATATCAGAAACCTCAAGGGCAGCAGACGGCAGTGTGCTGAACTTGTGGTTAATGTTGCCACATTCACCGAGCCTGGCAATATAGCAAACCTGTCTGCAGACAAATTCAGTTCCAGCTTTTTACCCCTTCCTTCATTCCCCAAACATCTCCTCAAAAATACCCTCAAACTTGACTCTTCCAGCTATAACTAGGTGCATGTACTGGCTGCACTCACTAAAGCCAAGAATATGGCCTCAGTGGGCCCCAGTAACATCCTCCTAGATGTCTCCTGAGTAGTCTAAAGTATGACTTATCAGGACCCCTGGATTAAGATTTAATTATAGTATTAAAACAGGCTTTGTGCCACGTGAATGGAGGACTACAGCGGTAATCCCCCTTCATAGGGTAGGACTTTCAACAGATCCTGGAAACTACAGACCCATTAGTCTGACTAGTTTTGACTGCAAAGCCATGGAAAGAATTATGGAAACTATCAGCAAAGACATAGTAGATCTTCAGACACTGGATACATCCCAGTTTGGTTTTGAAAAAGGAAGATCATTCTTACTGAATATGGTGGACTTCTTTGAAAAGGTCACTGTTGCAATGGATGATGAGAAAACTGTGCATATTGCCTACTTTGATCTGGCTATAGCATTTGATACAATACCCCACTTGAGTATTGTCGGCAGACTTATGGAACTAGGTATAAACCCCTTTTATAACACACTGGATAGCTAACTATATCTTTCTGATAGGACCCAAGAGGTTAGAATTGGTGAGACCTCCTCCACAAAGAGGCCAGTCATTAGTGGAGTCCCCCCAGGGTTCTGTGGTGGGTCACTTCTCTTTGGCATTTACTTCTCAGATGTCAAAGCCAATGTCAAAGGCCTTTGGCTGACCAAGTTCACAGATGACTGCAAACTGGGAGCAGTCATTGATTCCCCCCAATAAGAACACCCTTCAGGAAAGTCTTATACAAACTCTTGATGCTAAAGCCTTGGCTTAAAACTCAATACCAAGAAATGCATTATAGTACCTTTTGGGAAGTCTGCCATCCCAGATAACTTGTCATCAATAAACCACCCTTAAAAGTTGATCCACTAGTCAGGGATCTAGGAACTCATGTAGACAGTAACCTAGCCTTCATCCAGAATGTGTCCAGGGTATTAACAAAATCTTTATGTTGCCATGAAAGGGCATGGTGTCTAGGTCCAGAGAGATCATCATACCTGTGTACTTGGCCCTCATCAGACCCATCATAGAGTATAATGAACTCTTTGATATGTTCCCAAAAAGACGAATGTAGCAACTGAAATGTCCACAGAAGTTCCTTACAAAAAATAATACAGTGAGTAAACACTGTCCTAAGCTGATCGCCTCAAAGCCGTGTCTCTCTACTTGGTATCATGCAAACTTCTGAGAGGTGATCTTTGCCTGGCATACAGTGCATCCCTGGACCCTGTTTTGATGTACCCTTTGCACATCCACAAAACATGCAGCATCAAAACTACTAGATTAAAAGACCTACATTTTCTTGTGACCTAAATAGCACATGTTGAAGACACAGATACGTTTATCAGAGAATTCCCATTCTCTGGAACAGGATCCCTATTCATGGGAAGCAGAGTTCCTCCCTGTCCCTTTTTAAGTACAACTTCGACCAGTGGATGTGTAATTGGAAATTTTCCCCTGGTCTGGCTGCTATGTCTCTGATGGACAGAGGCAGTCAGTAAATCATCACCTAATTAAATCAGATTTGTGGGTCACGTTTTAGTTGCATGGCTAGGCTTATTTAAGGTCCTTAGTGGTAGTTAGCCTAGTATACACCTGTGAGCACATGAACTGTAGTGTGCCTTTATTGCTTCATTGGGGGTGGGGGGTGGCAGTCCGTCCTTAATACTGCGTGGTGTACCTCCAAGCTTGTACTTCGTCAGCAATGCAACTGATTTATGCTCCGCCCCCTAGTATAGGTGAGCTGGTGTTTGCCACTTAACCCACACTGATCACATAGGTAGTCCCAAGTCATCTAGGTCATAGTTAGGGCCTTTTCCTGGCACCATACAAATCGCAACAAACATCTTTTTTTACAAGGTATTGCCTGTTAAACGTTGCCTGTCAGATGGAAATTTTTATTTCATTTGTATTTGTTTTCCAGGATACAGCACTGATCTCCATGGACCTTTTTCAGACTACGCTCTGGAGCAGTGTCTGGTTAACTGACTTGCTCAGAGTTGCACAGCTCTGTAGTGGAGACCGAGGGAATTCCATTTGGAGATTTGGTGACATAACTTCTGGTTCTGTTCCACATATTTTATGGTACAAGTTTTATTGTTAAATTATTTTAAAGGGCATCTGCACTTGAGGCCCCTTCGGCAACCTTTTGCTATGGCTTGGTATAAGGAATTTTGTTACTGAAAGGAATTACATTGACATCCTTCTTTGTCTGGTCGACATTGTATCCTGGAAAACAGATTTCTTAGCTGCACTCACGTCAACCAAAAAGGATTTCTAAACTGCAATGTTTCATGTGAAGAGAGTCTTGTACAGTTTTCCATAAAGGCAAGTTGCCTTTAAGAACAAATCCCTGTTGTATAGCTTATGTCAGCACTAAATTTTTCTTAAATTGGTCTGACTGGTTATCTTTTTTTTTTTTATCACTAAATGAGTAGTATTTTACAGTACAGAGATGTTCACAGTATCTCAAGTATTAAATGGTGCTAAAATGCAAGCAGAACGACCCCCCAAGTAAATTCAGGTCTTCACTCTGAAGTACCTTAAACCTGTTCTGAAAGAGGCTCATGGGATATATGCACATTACCCCTTAGACATTCAGATGTTCTTTAAGCCAAACGCTGTTAGCTGTAGATGTGGGGGTCTTTCTGTTCATTTTAGGCTTTTCTCTGTGATGGGGCTCAGTTTTTAGCTTTTTATTGGTTAATTGGTTGATTTGTTTAAATCAGTTTGCTCATTTGCTACTGTTACATAAAAAAAATACACTTTATGCATCGCCGCTTAGCTAGGGTTAAAATATTCCTGGCGCCATAAAGTCTCTGCTCTTCAAGTTATCCCTTAGAAACTAGCCAGTTTTTTTAGTTTTAGCACTCAAATCTATTTCTTTGAGCTCAGCACTTCTTCAGAACTCATTGTAAGCACACTAAATAAGCTACAAATTACTACCTCACTCAACTTTCCTCACTTGTCTAGAGGAAAACAGTTTTTAGTATTTAATAAATAAGCACCTATCCAGGCATGTCTATGGTCAGCTCCCGGTGTTTTCTCCTGTCTACCTGATGAATCTGGGCATCTTGGGGCAATGCAGCAATTGCCTCATGTACACAGACAACCCTCTCCTTCCACCACCTAACACTACAACTTGTGAGAGATGCACTTATATAGCCAAACAGAAATCAAAGCTCTCCACCCAAGACTGGACTAGACAGTCAAGAGGAGAGGGTAAACACTTGCACCACACCACACTCATCACGTAGTCCCTCAAAACCTACACCACCAAAACACACACATCGAAACACACACCTACATTCACGGAGGCTGTCAATAAAAATCTGCCCAAGAAACAGAGACCTCCAAAGCAGAAATGCAAGCAACCTCCACCCCCCAACACAACCCAAATGACACATAGACCATAAACTCAGTGTGCCACCCAACCACAGCCCATGAGGCATAACAGCGTACCCAACACTCTAGTCATAGGTGACTATAGTCAGGCACACTGATGTTCCACTCACCAGGCTGAACAAGGAGAAAGTTACTGTCAACTGCCTCTCGGTTGCCAGGGTCCGCCACATAACGCACGCACTCTGGTCACTCCACAACAAGTACAGATATGACTCTGTCATTGTCCATGTTGGTGTGATTGCCCTGAGATGCATCTCCCTGGACTACATGAAAAGAGACATGAAGGAGCTTCTCCGATCTTGTAGCTAAGGCAGGTATGACCCTAGCCCTGAGTAGCATTCTGCCATCACCCAGAATGATACCACAGTACAAGGACAAAATGACTGACTTCAGCAATTGGCTAAGCTTCTGCTGTCATTCTAAGGGGATTCAGTATCTGTCTGCCTGGGATGACATGATCGACAGACCATGATGCTTTGCCAGAGATGGCCTGCACCTGTTGCCCTTGGGATTCCGGATACTGGCTAAAGCTTTTGCCACCCCTATAGTGCCTTTTTTAGGCAAGGTTCAAATGACAAATTCACCACCATAAGTGGTACAAGCGAGCAGAATCTGAGGGTAATGCTACTCAATGCTAGAAGTTTAAACCTCAAAATGCACTCACTCGAGGCACTTCTTAAAATGGATAACAACTTCTGTGCAGTGACAGAGACCTGGTTCAAGGCTCCAGAGAGCACAACTGCATTACCAGGCTTTAATTTATACCACACCTTTCTGCCACCTAACCTGGACCGAAACACTAAAGGCGGAGGCATGTCCATATTCATTAAGGATATCCACACCTCCAGGCTAGTTGCTCAGCATAATGCATTTGAGATTATCTAAGTGGAACTAACTCTGGGCAAGACCGCAATCCAAATTGTAGCCTGCTACAGATCCCCCACCAGGCCCCAGGATTCCCACTCATTTCTCGATACACTGGAAAATATTGGGGTACAACCTAACACCCTAATAATGGGCGATTTCAACTACCCCACCATTAACTGGGAAAACTACTCGTGTACCAACTCTTGTGCTCAACGTTTTCTGGAATTCATAAATTCCAACGCCTTGAATTAACTTATCCACACCCCCACCAGGGGCATCAGTATCCTAGACCTAGTCATTACCAACATGGGCGACCAGTGTTCCACCCCAGAGGTCAGTTCCTCGTTGGTCAGGTCCGACCACAAGCTAATCACCCTAGACATTCACATCCTTCCCCCACCCCACATTAGGGAAACCACCGTAAAAAAATTCTCCAAAGCCAACTTCACGCTTCTTAAGACAGAAGTGGCAAACTTCACGACACCCATGCAGACGGACAATAGAAGTACGACTGCTGAATCCCACACAAATACACTTTTATAAGCACTTACACAAGTGCATAGATCGTGCTATCCCTGACAGAACCAAGATGCTATCTTCCAAAAGTTGGTTATCCCACTCCACAAAGGTGGATCCACCACTGACCCCGGGAATTACCTCCCCATTAGCCTGACGAGCCTGGTCTGCAAGGCTGTGGAGCGGGTATCATCATGGAACTTACAAACAAAGACGCTGGTAATCTCCAAACTCAGGACCCCACCCAGTTCGGGTTTGTAAAAGGCAGACCATGTCTCCTAAACCTGATGGACTTCTTTGAAGCAGTCACCAAAGCCGTAGATGGGGCACAAGGAAAAGCAATTTCCAAACAGACAATTTCAAAATGGATAGGAAATTGCATTCGTTTTTGTTACTCCTTTCATGGAAAAACTGTGCCAGCTGACATTAGACCTCATTCCACGAGAGCCACAGCCACCACCACAGCCTTCCTAAGAGGGGTGGCTACCAAGTACATTTTAGAAGCTGCTACATGGAGCTCCGTGCATACATTTGCCAAGCATGACAATTTACCTTTATACTCCAGATCCAGAGCAGGCTTTGCTACGGCAGTCCTGCAGGGTATCTTAGCTACACCATCCTTTACTTAGTACCTCCACCCCCAGATTGGCTATGGTATTCTACCCATATGTGATGACTGCAGATGCATCCTTGAAGGACATAGTACAGTTTTGTACCTATCATAAATGTAGATGTCCGATAGGTATGCATCTGCAGTCAGGTTTACCCTCCCTCCTTCCCCTCTGTGGTATACTTCTTGGGTACTTACCCCACTTATAGCTAGCTGGGGGGATCTATTATGGTGTATTTGTTTTTATAGTACTGTGCATGTTTGGATTTGTTTTTGCAATGCATATCTCCAAATTTTAGCCTTCCTTAGAGGGCACCTGGCATCTGGGGCAAGAAAAACTGAGGAAAATGGCGTTGGCTGATGCTTTTATACCCCAGACGCTCTGACGTCGGGGAAAGTGCGACATCAGCCGAGGCCAGACCCAGACTTTGGAATCCGACCGACCGAAGGGCTGCCTGAGGCAGGACAACCCATATGTGATGACTGCAGATGCATACCTATCGGACATCTACATTTATGGTATGTACAAAACTGTACTTTTTGGATATTGTGGATGATGTCTATTTAGAATCCAGTTTCAACCCAGACTCTCTACTTCCTGCTCCGGCTAAGCCTGACAGATACTACAGAGTGTCTGATTCCCACAAATTTCTTTACAAAAGCCCAGTAGCTGACCCAGAGACCATCTCCCAGGGTCCCAAGGGGGCTAAGGCTTCCATGGCTAAAAACCCAGTACCTTCTGAGAGGGACTTGAGCACTAGACAGGTGGGAGAAAAAGGTTTACACCTCAGCCACAGTAGCTATGTGGGCACTAAATTGTCAATTTCATATGCTCAGGTATCAGCAGTTTCTAATCTCTCAGTTAAAGCAAAAGATAACCTCCCTTCCCCAACAACCTGAATTGAAAGAAGTACAGGATTTGTTGCACGCCACTGAGCAGGTGGGCAAACATACCTTACAATGTGGGTTTGATTCTTTGGAGGCCTCCTGCAGAGCAGCTGTCACTGGATCAGTTATACGTAGGCATGCCTGGTTAAAGGAACAAAGTCTGCCTGATCATGTCAAAGCAAAACTACTGGATGCACCCTTACAGCAGGATGTTCTTTTTGGAGTTAAAGCAGAAGAAGTGCTAAAGAAAATGGAAGATAAGGCGAAATCAATGCAGACAGTCAAAGATTTCCTACAGGTACAACCCCTCGCTTCAGCAGAAACTGGCCAACAAAAAATTGGTCCTTTCCAGCCACAGACAGACCTCAGAGGGGTAAATACAGGTGCCCAAGGGGCAGAGGACAACCACAAGCCCAGTATAAACCTCGCCAATGGGGCACTCCAACCCAGAAAGGAGGAGAAGACAGGTCTCAACCCACCAGAAGGCAAACTCAATGACTTGCACCTCAACTGGCGAAACAAAGCTCTTTTGTTAGCCCCCTTGGGGGGGGAAACTAGCACTTTTTGCAGACAAACTGGCACATGGTCACAAAGGACAAATGGGTCCTAGACATAATTTTACGAGGATACAGATTCCACTTTCACACCTTGCAATGAAAAGAGGAATGCCAAACCTGCCACTAAATCAAAGGGCAGAGGCTCAAAAACAAATTACAGCTCTCATGGCCATGAGAGCCATTCAACGGGTACCGATTCAAGAGCAAGGCCAAGGATTTTACTCAAGGCTCTTTCTAGTACCCAGAAAAGACAATGCTTGGAGACCAATTCTGGATCTTTCAATTTTAAACACTTACCTACAAGTCCCAAAATTCAAGATGCTAACACTACAGCAGCTACTTCCCATGTTGGGCAAGGAAGCATGGCTGGTAACGTTGGACCTCAAGGAGGCATACCTGCATGTTCCTATCAGACAAAGTTGCAGAAGATACCTCCGTTTCATTGCAGGTTCAACCCATTACCAATTCTCTCTTCACTGCCCTTTGGCTTATCTACTGCGCCCAGAGTTTTCACAAAATGCCTGGCACCAGTAATTGCATACTGCAGACAAAGAGGAATTCAAATATATCCATACCTGGACGACTGCCTCATCCAAGCAGAAAGAAAAGACATTCTCTTACATCATCCAGCTTTTGTGAAGCATCTACTAAATTGTCTGGGGTACACAGTAAACGAAAAGAAGTAAAAACTAGTACCCTCACAAAAAATGACATTCCTTGGTGCCAGCTTGGACACAATGGCCCAGAAGGCTTATCTCACACCAGACAAGCAACTACAACTGACTCATATATTTCAAGACAATGGCAACAAAGACCCAATTAACTGCAAGAAAAATTCCGCAGGCTTTGGGCTACATGGCATCTTGCATTCTGATAATACCATTTGCAAAACTGCATATGAGGAAATTACAGTGGTACCTAAAAAGTGTATGGTCTCAACACAGCCACAGCTTGGACACAGTGATATCTCTCATTCCCTGCCTTCAACAGGAATTTCTATGGTGGGCACAGGCATGTCACCTCAACAAGGATCAGCCTTTCACCTTGCCCCCAACCAGGCAAACTATCACAACAGACGCCTCAGACTATGCCTGGGGGGCACACATGGCAGGGCAATGCATTCAAGGCCTGCAGAACAAAGAAAACTGCACATAAATCAAAAAAGAGATGCTAGCTGTACAGAAAGCTCTGACCGCCTTCAAGGATCTTCTACATCCAGGACAACTTGCAATAAAGACGGACAACACCACAGTAATGTGGTACATAAACAAACAAGGGGGCACACATTCCTGCCCTCTTTGCAGGCAAGCAATAGTCTTATAGAACACAGCTCTGGCCTACCAAGTCCAGTTACAAGCTCAATTCCTGCCAGGACAGAAAAACACATTGGCAGACGACCTAAGCAGAAACATCAAAGATCCCCACGAGTGGAAGCTAGACCCACAAATATTTACAATGATAACTCAAAAATTGGGCCTACCAAATATAGACCTGTTTGCCAGTCCTCAAAACTACCAACTGACAAAATTTTGTACAAGGACATTCCACCATCAAGCTTGGAAAGTGGACGCTCTCTCCTTCAGTTGGAAAAACCTGACAGCATATGCCTTTCCTCCATTACCTCTTCTCACAAAGGTTCTTTTGAAGGTCATAAAGGAGAAACCTCGACTGATTCTCATAGCCCCAGACTGGCCACGCCAGCACTGGTACCCGCTATTGAAGAATATGGCTCTCAGCCCACCATGGATATTGCCTCAAATACCTCATTTGCTCACGCAGCAAAACAAACAGATTCTACACAGCCAGCTAAAAACCTTAAACCTGGCTGCATGGCGAATCTTTTAAACATCCAACCAGCCCCTCTTTCACAAGCAGTTCTGGATGTTATTCTGGAAGCCAGTAGGCCAAGCACCAGGAAGGCTTACTCGGACAAATGGAAAAGGTTTTCTGCCTGGAACCAAGCTAAAGGCCAAGACACAACTCAGCCTCATATGCCTCACATTCTACAGTATTTAGCAGAGATGTTGCACAAAGGACTTTCCTTCTCCTCTATTAAAATCCATGCTTCAGCTATTTCAGCTCACTACGACACAAATCCACCTTTATTTTCACATCCTCTTCTAAAGCAGTTCCTCAGAGGGGCAAAAAACATTAGACCACCTAGAAGAGCTCCTACACCAACATGGGACCTCAACTTTGTTCTGGAAAAACTAACGTTACCTCCCTTTGAACCAGCTTTCTCTGCAGACCTTCAGTTCCTATCTTGGAAGACTGCCCTGCTCCTGGCAATAACTTCTGCTAGGAGAGTCTCAGAATTACAGGTACTAATGGCAGTGGAACCTTTCCTCATTTTCCATCAAGACTGAGTTTCTCTATGAACTAATCCTTCCTTCATGCCTAAGGTGGTTTCCAGTGTAGCTTTAAATCAAACCATCCATCTACCCACCTTCTTTCCCAATCCACAGAACAAAGGTGAGAGACTCTTACATTCCTTGGACATTCACAGGCAGCTTCGTTACTGCTTGGACAAAACTAAGGCTTTCAGAAAAACTGACCAGCTCTTTGTATCCTATGCTACAGCTTCTCAAGGGAGGGCTATATCCAAACAAACCATTTCTAAATGGATAGGCCATTGCATACGGTTCTGTTATACCCATCATGGGAAACCAGTTCCTACTACTATTAGATCCCACTCTACCAGGGCAACAGCTACCTCTACAGCCTTTCTCAGTGGGGTCCCTACCAAGGAAATTTTAGAAGCTTCAACTTGGAGTTCAGTACACACCTTCACCAAACACCATCACCTACCTCTTTATTCTAAGTCCAGGGCAGGCTTCACCACTGCAGTTCTGCAGGGCCTCATTGCCTCCACTAACCCTTTATGGTACCTCCACCCTGCCTTAGCTTTGGGACTCAACCCAAGTGTGATGACTGCAGCAGGGTAACACGATGAACATAGTACAGTTTTGTACCTACCATAAATGTAGATGTTCGAGTGTTCACCCTGCTGCAGTCCAGGTTACCCTCCCTCCAACCCCTCTGATCTTTTGGCTAAATCTCTGCTATACCTTACTGATGTATTTGCTTATAGCTGAAGGGATTTTGTGTTTGTACAGTGTTCACACCATTTGGTACTAATTTTGATCACCTTTTTGGGGCACCTGACATCTGGGGCAAGAAAAACTGAAGAAAATGGCGTCGGTTGCAGTATATGTACCCCTGGCGCACTGATGTCCGGGATGAGGCGACAGCAACCGAAGTCAGACCAAGACTTTGGAAATCTGGCCGACTGCGGGACCGCCTGATGACAGGATAACCCAAGTGTGATGACTGCAGCAGGGTGAACACTCTAACATCTACATTTATGGTAGGTACAAAACTGTACTTTACTCTGTATTTGTCGGCATATCCATGTCTAAAACAATCTGTTAAAGGATAACCAAATACATTCTTTCAAACTTTCTCAAAGGCTTCTGTAGCACTCCACATACATGAGAAATGCTTGCTAGTACATTACCTCTGATTGTTCTTTCCTGTACTCACTCTCTCTCTCTCTATATATATATATATATATATATATATATATATATATATATGTATATATATATATATATATATTTATATATGTATATATATATATATATGTATATATATATATATATATATATATATATATATATATATATATAATGTATGTATATATATATGTATATATATATATATATATATATATATATATATATATATAGTGGTATGGTTGCTGACTGTAGTATAAAACCTATAATCCTGCTACCTCTTACATTTCTCACTATCTATGTTTTCCCCCTCTCCTTTTCCTACTGGCTGCTCCTTAGCCTCACTAAGTCCATAATACATGTACCTAACAGAAACTGTACTTCTTTTTCCATTCTCTTTACGTCATTTCTGCCTTTTCCCTATCTCTAACTTTATAATATCTGTTACACTACTAACCTGCAGGTTTAACACTGTATATTAACCGCTTTTATGCTTTCAGCCAATACCTATTGGTTGTCATGACTAGCTACGAGTGATATTTTTTAACTTTAAATTGTTTTTGGATACTGAAGCTATTCTCCTCAGCCCCTGACTGAATTTTGATTGTCATCTAGTCAGATTTGTACATGAAAAATGTATATGCATTTGTTTTTTGCCATATTATACTATATTATTTTTATTTGTATAGTTAGTATTATTAGTGACTTCTTAAACTGTAGTGTCTTAGTCTAATAGTGGAGCTTTTCTCCTCGGGCCTCTGCTGAAAATGGACATGTATCCAGCCAGACTAGCCCGGTTAACAAATGTAAAATAAAAAAATAAATAAAAATAAAGGGTCCTGGGTTCAAGACTTGGCTGGTCTGCTTAATTTAATGGGGTGGGAGGTTGGCATAATGGTTAAGGTTCTTTGCCTTACAAACAAAATGTGCAGGGTTTGATTCTCACAAGGGGTAATTGGCTAGGCTTAGAATAGCCCACAAGGGCAATTAGCCTAGTATTACAAAAAACATGATAATTTTAATGGCTCTGCTGGACAGAGGCACAGGGAACTAATCTAAGGGGGCGGCGAAAGCCAACACATTCTGGCTAGGCTTACATATGCCCTTGGGCAGGTAGCCTTGTACTTACCTTTGAACCTATGAACATTAAGAGTAGAAGTATGTGTTATAGTCGTCGTAAACAGACCATCTGATGGCCTTGGCAAGATGATAATGATGGTCCCTATAGGAATATCTGGACTAAGGAAGGTTTCTAAATCATAAGTATGATTTTTGCTTTAGTGATCTTGTTGCTGCACAGGAGTACTATCAAATAATTGTATTTTTTGCTGAAGTGTTTCAAATTGTCTTGCTTGTAATGTATTTGAATTTTTTTTCAGTAATGTTACAACCATTCGATTATGATCCAAATGAAAAGAGCAAACACAAATTCATGGTACAGACTATCTTTGCACCACCCAATGTTACGGATATGGAAGTTATGGTAAGTAAGTGTTTTGACTAAATTCTGCTGTGTTTTCAAAAATCTTTGTTTTTCTTTTCTCTGGAGGATTGCATTTCCATCCCGGTTTGTAAAACAAGGTATAGTATGTCTTCTGGTATGTTGGCAAGAAGATGGGAAAAAGTGCATACCTGAAGAGATCATTTAGCAGAAGTTCTTTTAACAGAAGTGCTTATGATTTGTCATTGTCACCTGTATTTAAAGCTCCTGTTGTAATCCATGTTGGAGTTTGTGAATGTGTGGAACTCGAGAATTTCTACACAAAATGATCAGCTCATCTCTGTTCATGAGTAGGATTTTACAGTTTACTCCTTCTGTAGCATATACTCATTTTTTTTTTCCACACAGGACCTGATTTAATTTCATCCTGTTTTTAAATATTTGCCACCCCACCTTAGTTTGATCTTTATTTTATTTATCCTTTGTTGACTGGATTAGTACAGTTGGCTAATAGCATATTTTCAGGAGAGACTCAAGATGGTATTTATTTTGCTAGAGAAAATTTGGCTAGACCATCAGGGAACTTCCCCTACTCTTGGTAGTAGGGGGAAGCATTTGTGTGTGTGACACAGTGGACGTCCTGTTCCAGGCACGGAGGTGCCCTGGAGAAACTGGGAGAAAACATGGCTGATTCAGCTTATGCGGAAACCGGAACAAAATTTACTGAAAATGTAGCTGAAATGGTAGAATCGCTACCAGAAGTTTTTTTCGATGATGTTGGTGCAGAAAAAAAACAATGCCATTGGATAAAAACGAGATTGTGAAGGAAAAGGAAATTGTAGTTGAAACAGAAATGGATTCAGAGGAAATCTTTAAGAGGAGTTTGAAGGAGACAGTTACCTCTGAAAATTTCAGTCAGTGGTGGTGGGGTGGGGGTGGGGGTTGCAGGATGATTATTTGAAAAAAATGGTAAACCAAAGTGAGCCAGAAAATTGAGCAGCAATTTCATGGAGTGACATCATGGGAAAAAATAGAAGAAAAGGGAGAAGAGACTGTGTCAGAAAAAGTTTCAGAGACAAAAACTTGTGCACAAAGTGTTGGAAAAGTAACAAAGAAGAAAGACATAACAGAAACAAAAAAAAGAAGTATGCAGTACGTGTGAACAGTAAAAAAAGAAAGTTTGGACAGGTATGAGGTTTGGTACTCTGTCATAGTACCTGTGGGTGTCAGATCAAAAGAAGTAAGAGCATTTTTTGTAATTAATAAATAGACTTTTTGTGACTCGATATTTGAAACTGGTTAGGCCACGGAAACATTTTTTTGGGTGCATATGAACAAAAGAAAAATATTTATCCATGGTCAGAATATGTGGTGCAGGCTTTTTACAGACAAAGAATAATGATCCAATTTAGAACTGAAGTTGAAGCAAAAGAACTGAGAGAACATTTGTTAGCTGTATGTAAAGAAGTAATGGACACTACAAGAATATATGATGAAAGATGACTATAGACTGGGGGACAGGAAATGGAAATGTGGAGTAATATTGAAAATGGAAAACGATAATGTTATGCATGTACCTATTATTAATGTTCATTGTAATGGAGGGTTTGTGAAATACAGGGGTCAACCAAAGACTTCTTTTTTTATCACATTCATTTATTAAATGATCAATGTTAAGTTGTCTATCTCGCCTTCATTCTTGCTGGATGGGTTCGGAGCCGACCTCGGCTCCGACTCGGCCACTCTAAAGCTCGAGAGTTGGTTCCACCGGCTCGAGGCTCCCCTTATATCCCACAATGCTAGGTGTGTATTACCTCAGATCTCGTTTGCCGCTACAGCGATCGAGGTGTTGTTTTTCTACCCGCTTCAGGTCAGTTCATTAGATCAGTCTAATAGCTATTTAAACCCCCTTTTAATTTAGTTTTTCTCTTTATTCCCTTAGTGTAGTGGATTTTTATCCTTTCTACCCTTATCCACCCCCTTTCCCTCAAGAACTTATAAGTTCTTTCCTTAGGCCTTCGGGCCCTTCCATCCCTAATAGTGGTGTGTATGTGTTTTTTGTAGGGATTTATATGTATATATATATATAAGATCTAAACTAACTAATTTCATTAGTTTTAAATTAGTTTAAACTTACTTTTGATAGTGTAATCGGTGTGTGTGTGTTTTTTGTGTGGTGGTTACACTTTTCGGTTCCTTGAAATTGTCCAAGGATTCAAAGGTCTCAGGCTTCAAGAAGTGTGACTCGTGCTGTCAGAAAATTTCTCTGACAGACGGTCACACTTCTTGTGTTTACTGCCTGGGACCTTTACACCTGCAGGACTCTTGTGCTGTATGCCATGGCTTCAGCCCCAGAGTCCTGCAGGAAAGAAAAAATAAACTTATTTTAAGAGGTTTGCTTAAGCCTGAGGGTTCCCTTACATCGGGCAAACCCTCTAAGGCTTCTAGGTCCTCGACTCCAGCTTCTGAGTCGAGGCCTAAGGCTTCGAAACCTCCTGCTACATCGGCTCCGGCTGGAACCGATGAGTCTCAGACTGCAGCTTCTGTGGTTTCCTCGGCTCCGGCTGGAGCCGAGGCATTGGAAATTCCTGTGTCGGCTCCGATCAGACCATCAGAGCCGACATCTAGAAAGAGGTCTACGTCACCGTCCCTTGGCTCCGTTCATTAGGCTCCAGCATCTCCCTTGCTGTCTGAACGGAGCCATAGATCTCACTCCTCTAGATCATCGAGGCTTTCGGATCATGATCTTCAGAGGGTAGTGAGTCGACTTATAAAGTCCGAGGCACTGGCCCAAATGCTTCAGAGCCCGACTCATCAGTCGATGCTTCAACCTATTCCTCGAAATATTCCTCCTCCGACTCCTTTGAGCTCGGAGCCGGGGCGTCTCGGAACCGAGACTGTGGTAGCGTCGGAGCCGATACAATTGTCTTCGGTTCCGTCGTCGGCTCCGAATTCTTCCTTTGAAGAATCTCGGTGCCGGACTTCCCTCGTCGGCTCCGAGGGGGTGAGTGGCATCGGACCCTTGTCCGACCCCGCTCTCCCTCTCGGTGCTTCGGCGCTGGTGAGTTCGGCTCCGACATCGGCCTTGGAGCCATCACTGTCGGTGCCGAGGGAGGTTCCCAGCTTTTCGGAGCGGGGACCTCTGGCTCTGCCTGACAGGGGTGCGTTCGAGGTCATGCGGAGTGTGTTGGAACCTGTTTCAACTCCACAGTCGGCTCCATCCGCCCCTCCCTCTTCGGTGCCTCAGGTTATGTCTACTCACTCCTTCATCCCGGACTGCAGAGAGCCAGCTCCTCAAGAATCCCCTGTGGGGATCTCATCCTCTTCCGAGGCCTCTCCTGAATTGGCAGGAGAGCCCCCTAGGAAGAGAAAGTGTAAGAGGAAACACATAGACTCACCTGAGTCTGTCACCTCTGACACAGATTTAGAGGATTCCGAGGGTTCCCCCCGTTCCCCTTCTGAAGATGTCTCCTTTGCAGACATTCTAGAGATCCTGAAACAGAGGGGAATTTGGCCAGCCCTTAACCCTTCGGAGGATGAATCTGTGTATCTTGAGGCGTTTGGCTCTCGCCCTTCCACCTCCTGGGTGTCCCCCCCCTTTGACCCCCTCATGCAGGTGGTAGCAAAAAAGGCTTGGACGGCTCCTGACTCAGTGGACCCCACCCCCAGGAGACCTTCAAAGTTTATAACAGCCCCAGCAGATAAGCTATTTCTATCCAAAGGAGTTTCTGTGGATGCTATGGTGGTAGCTGCTGCCACTAAGAAGGAACTAGCTGATCCTTCGGTGCCTGTCCATCCTCCTAACAAGGAATCTAGGTCTATGAACAGGTACGGGAAGCGGATGTTTTCGTCAGCGACCTTTGCTATGCGTTCGCTGAACTACCTATGCCATTTCACTCGTCTTCAGAGGGACTTGATCAAGGAAGCGAGTGAGATGTTGAAGGATCCTACAGCTGCAGGTTTTCAGGATAAGATGAACACTCAGCTGGCTACCCTGAACTCTATAGCTAACTCCTCCATGCGCCTCCTTTCATATGCGGCTGATGGAGCGAGCAGAGCCGCAGGAACAGGGGTCGCTTTACGGCGGCATGCCTGGATGCGGCTATGCAATTTTGGACCCTTTAAAAGCGTCTTTCACTAATTCCCGTTTGATGGATCATCTCTCTTTGGTCCTCAAGTGAAAGAAACCTTGACTAGATGCGAGACGGATGGCAAAACTCTTTCTGCCGTCGGAGTCCGTTTTTCTACTCCTTCTAGACCTTACCCCAAAGGCCAGAAAAGTGGGAAAATGTGGTTCCGCAAACAATCTCAAGGGAATTTGCCTGGCGCACAGAGTCGGTTCCCCTCCAGAGGCAGAGGAGGGAACAATAATGGTAGACGTCGCCCCAGAGGCAGGGGGGGTCCGCAGAACCAGGGCAATCGAGAAACCTTTTCCGATAAGCCCTTCCAGCATCCCTGAGGTGTTGCCCGACTGTCCACCTTCGGAGGCAGTCGGGGGAAGATTGTCACTGTACCCAGAAGCCTGGCGATCCCTAACTCAAGACAAGTGGGTACAGTCCATCATTTCCGAAGGCTATTCCATTCCCTTCATTCGCATTCCACAACAATCCAAAAAATCCCTTCCAGATGTTCCACCCGCTCAAAGGGATCTTGCAGCTTTGGAAATTTCAAAGCTGCTTACAAAGAGAGCAATTCAGCCATTTCCAGCAGACCAGCAAGGGTCCGGAATCTACTCCAGGTTCTTTTTAGTTCCAATAAAAACAGGGGACTGGAAACCAATTTTGGATCTCAGTATCTTGAACAAGTCTGTCAAGAAAACAAGATTTCGGATGGTCACGCTACAGTCCATCCTTCCCCTATTGGGAAAGGAAAACTGGATGTGCTCTATAGACCTCCAGGATGCGTACTATCATATAAAAATGAACAGACGCTCCAGGAGATTCCTCCGCTTCCGGCTGGGAGCCAGCCACTTTCAATTCAGAGCCCTGCCCTTTGGTCTCACCACTGCCCCCCGGGTGTTTACCAAATGCATGGCAGTGGTAGCTTCTCACCTGAGACGTCAAGGATTCCAGGTGTTTCCATATTTGGACGACTGGCTCCTCACAGCTCCTACCAAGCATCTTCTTCTGATGGCCAGAGACTACACCTTTCGCATTTGTCAAAAGTTAGGCATATCAATAAATTGTGAAAAGTCTGTTTTGTCGCCTTGTCGTGCTATTACCTTCATAGGTGCAAATCTAGACACAGTCAACATGTCTGCGAGACTAACAGATCAAAGAATAGCAGACATACGCAAAATGGTCTCTCTTCTCCTCCACATCAACAAAGTCAAAGCCAGGTTAGTTTTGAAAGTGCTGGGGATGATGGCGGCTGCTATCCCTCTACTTCTATTAGCCAGATTCCACATGAGAATCCTTCAATGGATGCTCTTCACACAATGGTCATACCAGCAACTTCCGATGTCTCACACCATTATGATTATGCAAGCTTGCAAGAATCATCTTCTTTGGTGGATGTCTTCCCCTCAGCTCTCCCTGGGAAGACCCTTTGTCCCTGCCCCTCCGGTTGCTATTCTGACAACGGACGCCTCCCTGATCGGGTGAGGGGGGCATTATCAGGGCAGAACTATCCAGGGCATATGGCAACCAAACGAATGCCACTTGCACATAAATGTTCTAGAGATGAGAGCAGTGCTTTTAGCGTTGCAAGCCCTTCAAGACTCTCTTCCCCTGGGAACGATAGCAATCCAGACGGACAATATGTCTGTAGTGTGGTATATCAACAAACAAGGCGGAACCAGGTCCTATCCCCTATGTCGAGAAGCACTCAGACTGTGGCAATGGGCGATTTCTTCTCAGCGCTTTCTGATAGCAACGCACATCCCCGGGAGGTCCAACCTAATCGCGGACAAGTTGAGTAGAGCTATCCTCATGCCTCACGAGTGGTCTCTGAAAGATTCTATTGTGGAAAAATTTTTCTCAAGTGGGGTCAGCCTTGCTGCGATCTTTTTGCTACTCCCCAAAACAGCAAGTGCGTAGATTATTTCACCCTATTCCCGTTTCCAGGCCAGCCCAGCAGAGACGCTCTAGTCCAAGTTTGGCCCCGGGGACTTCTGTATGCATTCCCTCCTTTCCCACTAATCTCTCAAGTGATACAGAAAGCTATCGCTCAGAAGGCCTCTCTGATCCTCATTGCTCCTTACTGGCCTCGACAGGTTTGGTTCCCCTTTCTACACCAATTTCTGTTGGAGCAACCCTGGCATCTGGACCTAGTTCCAGATCTTTTGACCCATCAATCGGGTCAGTTACATTGCTCCCTCCCCTCTCTGAACCTCACTGCTTGGTTCCTCCAATTCCAACCTTAGCCAGGCTTCCTCAAATATCTCACTCTGTTCGAGATATTTTGATAGCTTCCCATAAATCTTCCACTCGGAGGATTTATCTTAGCAAATGGAAACGTTTCGCCTGTTGGGCTCAAGGAAGGGACATAGATCCTTTCACTGCTTCCATCCAGATAGTCCTTGATTTTCTAGCTGAACTTTTCCATGCAGGTTCATCTCCTTCTACTCTTAAAGTTCAATTGGCAGCTATTTCTAACTTCCATGTGGGCATTTCAGATTCTGCCATCATGTCTCACAAGCTTTGCAAAGCCTTTTTGAAGGGAGTTTTTCTTCTCAGACCTCCTATAAGAAGTCCTCCTCCATCTTGGGACCTTAATTTAGTTCTCACTTCCTTGATTCTTCCCCCTTTCGAACCTGCAGCTTCCTGTTCATTAAAATTGCTATCATGGAAGACTCTCTTTCTGGTAGCTGTTACTTCAGCTAGAAGGGTGTCAGAACTTCATGCGCTCAGCTGTCGACCACCATATCTGTTGTTCCATAAAGACAGGGTATCCTTACGAACTAACCCGTCCTTTTTACCTAAAGTAGCCTCTGCCTCTAACCTAAATCAAAGCATTGACCTTCCTGTGTTTTTCCCAGAATATTCTAACAGGTCTGAACAAAAATTGCATTGGCTAGATGTTCGTCAGTTAAGGTACTATTTGGATAGGACCAAACAATTCAGAAAAACTGACCAATTGTTTCTTATGCAGAAAGCAGAAAGGGACTTTCAGTTTCAAAAGTATCACTATCTAGATGGCTAACATCTCTGATTTCCCTTGTTTATGAAATCAGACACCAAAACCTGCCTAACAAACCTAAGGCCCACTCCACCAGAGCTTTGGCTACTTCTATAGCCTTCCAAGACAGACTGCCTATTGACACCATTTGTGCAGCGGCTACTTGGGCTACTCCTCACACATTCATTTCACATTATAAGTTGGATTTAGCTTCTAGACATAGAGCTAACTTTGGTACCACTGTTCTCAAGAGTCTGTTCCGATAGGCCACCCGGGGCAAGGTGCTAGGGACGCGGTCCCATCCAGCAAGAATGAAGGCGAGATAGACAACTTAACATATAGAAGTTATGTTCTTACCATAACGTTCCATGTTAGTTGCTTCTTCTCGCCTTCTTTCTTGCGTCCCACCCTCCTCCTTCCCCCTGGCCTGGACAGATCTAGAGGAGTTTGATTGTGACCTCTCTTTCTACCATCTCTGTTACTTTAGGTATATGCTCTGCTGTGCATATTTTTCCTGGATCAAGCTTCAGGTCACCTTCCTTTCCCTCTTTCCTTGTAGAGGTGCATTCTTCCTTTCCAGTAATTCTGGTTTTATTATTAGCTGGGCCTAGCTCACAAACGAGATCTGAGGTAATACACGCCTAGCATTGTGGGATATAAGGGGAGCCTCGAGCCGGTGGAACCAACTCTCGAGCTTTAGAGTGGCTGAGTCGGAGCCGAGGTCGGCTCCGAACCCATCCAGCAAGAAAGAAGGCGAGAAGAAGACAACTAACATGGAACGTTATGGTAAGAACATAACTTCTATTTTTTCCACAAAAATGTTATGTGGTAAAGCAGGGCATAATGCAAAAAATGTGATTTAAAGTGCAAAAATGTGGAATCACTGGTCATTCGTGTCTAGAATGTGAAATGAATGTGCAAAAAATGAAGTGATACAGGCAAAAGAAATGGAAAATGGACCAAAAAATGTGACTGATAGAGGTTGTACATGAAGTTAAAGTAACAAGGAATAGGAAACTGAGGAAACAAGTGAGGAAGAAGGTGAGTGGTGTACAGTAAGAAATAAAAAGAATTCCACAGGGAAAGGAGTTAAAGGATAAAAACTTCAAAAATATAGCACTTGGAGAAAATAAGAAAGGAAAGGAATAAACATTTTATTATGCTATCTGTTAAAAGCTGAAAATATTAGCTTTACATGTGAACAGTATGAAAAATCTTAAGAGGAGAATAGGTTTATTACAATGGTGTGCTGCATTAGATATCGGATTATTAACAGGAAGAAAGAATCCAAACTGAAAAACTTTGAAATGGTGTGATAGTTCGGAACATTGGGAAAGAAATGTGCTCATGTATATATATATATATATATATATATATATATATATATATATATATGTATGTATATATATATATATATATATATATATATATATATATATATATATATATGAAAGAAGCCTCCAAAACCTTTCTGACAAAGTATAAGAGAAACCACTACCCCAGAGCAAGAACTAAGGAGCAAGCAACGATATGCTTAAAACGAATCAAAACTTCCAAAATGTATGTACGCCCAAGGTTGGCGTCCGTGAGTATACACAAGTTGCAGCAGTTAAATGTATCTGTTTAAAGATGGCATCAAATTATCAACTTTATACAGGACTTCTCAGTTCATAAAAAGCCACTAAACATAGCATCCATGGATGCGTTGATCATATTACAGCCGTAAGAGCTAAAGTAAAATATTAAAGCAAGGACTGCCTCTACCGTACAACAGGAGCTTCTACATCCAAAACGAGAGCACAGCTGCTTCAGAGATGTTTACAGATAAATCCACAGAAAGTCGATTACACCATTCGGTTCTAATCAAAAAATAGTTTAATAGTGAGCGCTTTCACGGCTATCAGAAGCCGCTTCTTCAGACAAACAAAGTAGCGCCGATAAGGCACAGAATTTATACATAATCTAACAAACATGGACGTCTCCTCCCACAAAGATCTAAGCAAATAATTAAAGTGCTAGTGCTGTATTCTTCAACATCGGGGCTACAAGAATGCTTCATAAAATAAAAACTTTATAAACTAAAAACTTTTACATACCTTATTAAGGATATATTAAGCTCGCAAAGTCATACAGCAAAAATAGTAAACACAATGGTCTACATTCAAGTATCAAAATATGCAAAATGCATGTGATTGCAACATTATTCAAATAAAACATGGGGGCGAGTATAAAAAGCAATGTAGTGTGCGTCAACGTCACTACTAAAAATATATACATGTGTGTACATATCACAATAAAATACATTAACCTACACTACAATCATTAAAAACATTAAAAACTCCTAATAGACCAAAATTCAATGCAAGTAAACATGGGGACAGATATTAATAATACCATTATGAAATCCGTCAAACTCGCTGCTAAGAAGTGTGCTTATCACAATAAAAATGCAATGATCTATAATACGATAATTTGACATCTAATAAGGCAAGATTACAGTTTGAATCAAGTCTGTTGCGTAAGCATGATTGACAACATTTCAAAGATAATAAGAATGTCCAAAACCAAGACAACACTAATGTATAGAACCTCATCATGGACCTGAATTTCCATGGTGTAAATTCAATAGCATGGTGTTGACAACAATATTATCTAGAACTGAGTGTACAGGAATATTTACATATTAAATATAAGGATATAAAACTAGTGTGGACTACAATGTTAAAAACGGCTATGGTCTGGTAGTCGCTACGAAAATACATACCCAAATATCATATCAATCAATACATATATATAAATATCAAAAATCCCTGGAACAAAGATGAAACTAATACATACAACCTCCTTATAAACCGTGAGAACTCACAATGTGAATTCACAACAGGGTGTGAGCGACAATATTACCTAAAACTATGTATGCAGAAATATCTACATATCAAATATGAGGAAACTGGTGTGGACTACAGTGCTGAAAACGCCTGTGACCTGCTAGTTACTATGATTATACCTAAATATATATTATTACATAGGCAAAATATTGCCAAAGCAGTACAAGCAAAGACATCTCCCAATTAGAAAATATATCTAATTGGTGTTATCATAAAAACATATATAGATAAAACTAACTCAATATAATGGTAAGTCTGTGGAATATATGAAATATATATGCGTGTGCACCTATCTAATAAACGCATATAAAAAGGAGTCAAATCCATCTGCACAATATATACATATGAAATATAAGTTAATAGTATATAAAAATAGTATATAAAAATGAAAGATAATGTGTACCAACAATCTGTTATATCTATATGTGGCTAACAACATGTATACCTGGTGGTATCCTCCATGAATATGAAGGGCTTATTAAATAAGGAAACCAAAACTAATGCAAAATAATTCAAATACAGACCCTACCAACAAGGGCACAAGAACAGTGCAAACTAGCAATAACCAGGTATAAAACATATACATACTCAACCCGATAATGCACATGGTGACCTTAAAAATCCATTCTCCCATTAGACTAACCATCTCTTAACAGAACACTAGTGCTGTAGATAATCTTAGCATTGAAGTATCTAATTAAGGGTAATTATAATATTAAATAGACCTACGAACTATCTCAGTGGTCTCCCCTTTAAATGGGGTTTTATTGACAATACTTCATTTAGGCCCTTTTCCCTATGCGCAGCTAACCTGCACATCCATCTTAATTCAGCTTGCTCAGTGAGATTGGTTATATCGCCTAATCTTACACTAGGTTCCACTATTTGGAGAACTTGAAATAAGAATGTGTGCATTGGACCCTCTCTAAGTGTGTGCTTTGCCAAGGCACTATATTCCTGCCCTCTGATCAAACAATAGTTATGGTCACGTATCCTTTCTTGGAGAGTTCTGTTCGTTTTACCCACATAAAATGAAAAACATGCAACGCAATGGGCTATATAGACAACATTTCTGGTATTGCAGTCACTGCTACAGTTAATAGTCCACAGATGGCCAGAAACTGGATGTCTGTAGTAGTGCGATTCATCTATGAATCTACATTGCTGGCATCTCCCACATTTGCTAGTTCTCTCGAAACCTGTTCTCTCATGTGTGGTAATGCTTCTCGTACCACACAACAGTCTCTTGAGATTTAACATGTTACTAAAGGCAAAGTTAGGGGTAGGACCTACTATTTTCATGATGTTGTTTTCTGCAGTGAGGATATTCCAATTCTTCTGTATTATAGACTGGAGTTGATAGGTACCCTGACCATATGGTACGACAAAGCCCAATGGTCTATACTCACAATGCTGATCAGGTTTGTCTGTATTGCTTCTACCACCAAAAAGATACGGTTTGGCTCTATTCTCCCTAAGATCGTCCATCTCCCTGTATACCTTCTGAATCTCCTTATGTGTATAGGCGCGTGCCTTTAGCCCATCATCCAGTTCATTCAACCCCATCTGATAGTCATCCTCTTTCGTGGATAGCCTCGAGATCCTCATGGCCTGGCCCTTAATAATGTTCTTGAAAATATGTGGAGGATGCATGCTGTCCCTATGAAGAAACGATGGTTTGTAACAGGTTTTCCGGTGTATTCTGGTATTGATCGAGCCTTCTCTTTTAAAAAGAGTTACATCCAGGAAATCAATGCTGCTTACATCATAATTCATGGTAAACTTCAAGAAAGAACTACTAGAGTTCAAATCTTGGTGGAAGGCCCGTAGCTGCTCAGTATTCCCTTTCCATAAAAAGATAAGGTCGTCCACAAACCTTCTGTAGAATAAGATGTTAGAATTTTCTACAACATTGGCTTCTTCAAAGGTCGCCATGACTAAGTTGGCATAGCTGTTAGCACAGCTAGTGCCCATGGCGACCCCTTTTACCTGCTTGTAACATGTTCTTTTATACAGAAAGATATTGTTTTCCAGGACTGTTTCCATGAGTAACAATAGGAACTCAATTCTCCTCTCATTGAAATCAGAATGATTCCTCAGATAAAGATGTAACATTCGAAGGCCCTCGTCATTCGGGATACACGTAAATAATGAAGTTACATCCATAGTCACAAAAATTATGGAGTCAATCATCCCCTCCTCATAGATACAAACTGATCTATGGAGCTCTCTGAGTAGATGCTCAGTGTCTTGAAGGATGTATACTGACTTCTGTAGAGGTTCCTTCAGTTCGTGATCCAAGAACATTGAGAGTGGCTCAGTGAGCCAACCAGCCCCTGCCACTATGGGTCTAAAAGGAGGTCGTATAGGGTTCTTGTGGACCTTCGGTAACCCCGAAATAGTGGGGATAACCGGATGATCAACAACTAAAAAGAGATGGAGGTCGTCATTTAAGTGCCCCATGGCCTTGCAATCTAATAATGTCCTGGAAATTCTCGCCTGCATGTTATCAACTATATCTGCAGGAACTTGTTCATATGCCGCATCACTCAGCATATTCAACATTTCTGTTTCATAATAAGAAGAATCCAGAACCACTACAGAACCTCCTTTATCCGCCGGACGTACTGTTATATTACAGTTACTTTTAAGGCCGTTTAATGCTTCAACCTGTATCTTGGTTAGATTTTCAATCAAGGTAGAATCATGCAACTGCTGCATTCCATAAATGTCCTTCTCTACAGCTTTCACAAATATATCCAAATTGGGATTAAACGGTGGTATGAAAACACTTCTTCTCTTAAATCGTGTAGGTTCATTCTTATTACAGTCATGGTACATCAACTTCAACCCAACATTCCTTGCAAAGGATCTTAGGGCTAAAATGGATTGACTAGGGTCTATATGAGAAGTGGGTATAAATGACATACCCTTCTCCAAAACTTCTATTTCTGCACCTAATAGCACATGGCTAGATATATTATGAATCAAACTGTTTGACCCCAGAGATTCTGAAGGGTCTGTTGTGAGTTTGGTGGAGGGGGTACATCCTTCTTTTTGGCCCCCCGAAGATTGTCGCTCTCTAACGATCTCTTTCGATTTAATCGAATAGGAAAAGGAGCCTCCGTGGGGTTATGCAGTTCCACCCTATCGAGCTGTATTTTCCTTCTAACCGTCCCTGCTAAGGAGGTATTGACTGATACTTCATTTTGGTTAGCGTTAATAGCATTATCTGTTGTATTGCCACATGGGGTAGTATATACTGAAGTAACCACATCTTCCGTGGGTGATTGCATACCATCCAACGCTGTCGCTACATGATCCTCTTGGGCAGGAGGAGCCATAGCTGAATTAAGATTAAGTGGAGGTACTGCTTGAGTAGAACCAACATGTTCATTGCCACCAAGGCCATCATTGCCACTACCAGAGTTGATGACACTGCCAACATTAGATGTATTGGCACTAGACGAAGTATGGCTATGTCTATGCATTGGCCTGTTAGTGCCAGGAGTGTCTCTAATATACGATGTCCTTCCGTGCATGTTGCCAGGTCTTCTATTCGTTTCCTGGTCATTCCTATTTTCAGGTTGCGTGCGTGGCCAAACAAAAACATGTTGTTCTGAGAAATCCTTGATATCCCTGCTCAGCTTCTTCCTCTTGTTGTTAAGTAAGTTGGCTTCATATCGACCCACTCTATCAAGCAGTTCATGCATATAAAGTTCAGTCGCATTGTCTCCTATGATATCATTCAGACGTTGGTGCAAACTGTCCATGCTCTTTTTACATTCTTCCTCAATGGGTAGAAAAAAGTCGATGAGAAGTCTAATGTATGCCCGACTGGCATCCAAATTAATTTGTTGCCACCTCTGTAATAATCCTGGGTAAAGATTTCCATAGGTCGGCATATTGAGGATCCTTAGACCCCTGGGTATGACGCCCTTGGCTAGACATGCCTCCATATGGTATCTTTGAGTTTGTAAACGTTTAAATCTATATATATCGTTGTCAATATCTCTCTTGATGTTCTTAACAAGTGTTTCATCTCTCATTTCATTCTCATTATTCATAGTAGATAAATGACCATCGAAGTCTACCAATGGATTGTGAGTATCTTTCATTAAATCTCGTATATGAATTCGTTTTTGAGGCATTAAACCTTTAATCGAGTTCTCACCCATAGCTCCTTGCATGTTGAATGTATGAAAGAAGCCTCCAAAACCTTTCTGACAAAGTATAAGAGAAACCACTACCCCAGAGCAAGAACTAAGGAGCAAGCAACGATATGCTTAAGAAGAATCAAAACTTCCAAAATGTATGTACGCCCAAGGTTGGCGTCCGTAAATATAAACAAGTTGCAGCAGTTAAATGTATCTGTTTAAAGATAGCATCGAATTATCAACTTTATACAAGACTTCTCAGTTCATAAAAAGCCACTAAACATAGCATCCATGGATGCGTTGATCATATTACAGCCGTAAGAGCTAATGTAAAAAATTAAAGCAAGGACTGCTTCTACCGTACAACAGGAGCTTCTACATCCAAAACGAGAGCACAGCTGCTTCAGAAATGTTTGCAGATAAATCCACAGAAAGTCGATTACACCATTCGGTTCTAATCAAAAAATAGTTTAATAGTGAGCGCTTTCACGGCTATCAGAAGCCGCTTCTTCAGACAAACAAGGTAGCGCCGATAAGGCGCAGAATTTATACATAATCTAACAAACATGGAGGTCTCCTCCCACAAGGATCTAAGCAAATAATTAAAGTGCTAGTGCTGTATTCTTCAACATCAGTGCTACAAGAATGCTTCATAAAATAAAAACTTTATAAACTAAAAACTTTTACATACCCTATTAAGGATATATTAAGCTCGCAAAGTCATACAGCAAAAATAGTAAAGACAATGGTCTACATTCAAGTATCAAAATATGCAAAATGCATGTAATTACAACATTATTCAGATAAAACATGGGGGCGAGTATACAAAGCAATATAGTGTGCGTCAACCCCACTACTAAAAATATATACATGTGTGTACATATCACAATAAAATACATTAACCTACACTACAATCATTAAAAACATTAAAAACTCCTAATAGACCAAAATTCAATGCAAGTAAACATGGGGACAGATATTAATAATACCATTACGAAATCCGTCAAACTCGCTGCTAAGAAGTGTGCTTATCACAATAAATATGCAATGATCTATAATACGATAATTTGACATCTAATAAGGCAAGATTACAGTTTGAATCAAGTCTGTTGCGTAAGCATGATTGACAACATTTCAAAGATAATAAGAATGTCCAAAACCAAGACAACACTAATGTATAGAACCTCATCATGGACCTGAATTTCCATGGTGTAAATTCAATAGCATGGTGTTGACAACAATATTATCTAGAACTGAGTGTACAGGAATATTTACATATTAAATATAAGGATATAAAACTAGTGTGGACTACAATGTTAAAACAGCTATGGTCTGGTAGTCGCTATAAAAATATATACCCAGATGTCATATCATATCAATACATATATACAAATATCAAAAATGCCTTGAACCGAGATGAAACTAATACATACAACCTCCTTATAAACCGTGAGAACTCACAGTGTGAATTCACAACAGGGTGTGAGCGACAATATTACCTAAAACTATGTATGCAGAAATATCTACATATCAAATATGAGGAAACTGGTGTGGACTACAGTGCTGAAAACGCCTGTGACCTGCTAGTTACTATGATTATACCTAAATATATATTATTACATAGGCAAAATATTGCCAAAGCAGTACAAGCAAAGACATCTCCCAATTAGAAAATATATCTAATTGGTGTTATCATAAAAACATATATAGATAAAACTAACTCAATATAATGGTAAGTCTGTGGAATATATGAAATATATATGCGTGTGCACCTATCTAATAAACGCATATAAAAAGGAGTCAAATCCATCTGCACAATATATACATATGAAATATAAGTTAATAGTATATAAAAATAGTATATAAAAATGAAGAATAATATTGTGTACCAAAAATCTGTTATATCTATATGTGGCCAACAACATGTATACCTGGTGGTATCCTCCATGAATATGAAGGGCTTATTAAATAAGGAGACCAAAACTAATGCAAAATAATTCAAATACAGACCCTACCAACAAGGGCACAAGAACAGTGCAAACTAGCAATAACCAGGTATAAAACATATACATACTCAACCCGATAATGCACATGGTGACCTTAAAAATCCATTCTCCCATTAGACTAACCATCTCTTAACAGAACACTAGTGCTGTAGATAATCTTAGCATTGAAGTATCTAATTAAGGGTAATTATAATATTAAATAGACCTACGAACTATCTCAGTGGTCTCCCCTTTAAATGGGGTTTTATTGACAATACTTCATTTAGGCCCTTTCCCTATGCGCAGCTAGCCTGCACATCCATCTTAATTCAGCTTGCTCAGTGAGATTGGTTATATCGCCTAATCTTACACTAAGTTCCACTATTTGGAGAACTTGAAATAAAAATGTGTGCATTGGACCCTCTCTAAGTGTGTGCTTTGCCAAGGCACTATATTCCTGCCCTCTGATCAAACAATAGTTATGGTCACGTATCCTTTCTCGGAGAGTTCTGTTCGTTTTACCCACATAAAATGAAAAACATACAACGCAATGGGCTACATAGACAACATTTCTGGTATTGCAGTCACTGCTACAGTTAATAGTCCACAGATGGCCAGAAACTGGATGTCTGTAGTAGTGCGATTCATCTATGAATCTACATTGCTGGCATCTCCCACATTTGCTAGTTCTCTCGAAACCTGTTCTCTCATGTGTGGTAATGCTTCTCGTACCACACAACAGTCTCTTGAGATTTAACATGTTACTAAAGGCAAAGTTAGGGGTAGGACCTACTATTTTCATGATGTTGTTTTCTGCAGTGAGGATATTCCAATTCTTCTGTATTATAGACTGGAGTTGATAGGTACCCTGACCATATGGTACGACAAAGCCCAATGGTCTATACTCACAATGCTGATCAGGTTTGTCTGTATTGCTTCTACCACCAAAAAGATACGGTTTGGCTCTATTCTCCCTAAGATCGTCCATCTCCCTGTATACCTTCTGAATCTCCTTATGTGTATAGGCGCGTGCCTTTAGCCCATCATCCAGTTCATTCAACCCCATCTGATAGTCATCCTCTTTCGTGGATAGCCTCGAGATCCTCATGGCCTGGCCCTTAATAATGTTCTTGAAAATATGTGGAGGATGCATGCTGTCCCTATGAAGAAACGATGGTTTGTAACAGGTTTTCCGGTGTATTCTGGTATTGATCGAGCCTTCTCTTTTAAAAAGAGTTACATCCAGGAAATCAATGCTGCTTACATCATAATTCATGGTAAACTTCAAGAAAGAACTACTAGAGTTCAAATCTTGGTGGGAGGCCCGTAGCTGCTCAGTATTCCCTTTCCATAAAAAGATAAGGTCGTCCACAAACCTTCTGTAGAATAAGATGTTAGAATTTTCTACAACATTGGCTTCTTCAAAGGTCGCCATGACTAAGTTGGCATAGCTGTTAGCACAGCTAGTGCCCATGGCGACCCCTTTTACCTGCTTGTAACATGTTCTTTTATACAGAAAGATATTGTTTTCCAGGACTGTTTCCATGAGTAACAATAGGAACTCAATTCTCCTCTCATTGAAATCAGAATGATTCCTCAGATAAAGATGTAACATTCGAAGGCCCTCGTCATTCGGGATACACGTAAATAATGAAGTTACATCCATAGTCACAAAAATTATGGAGTCAATCATCCCCTCCTCATAGATACAAACTGATCTATGGAGCTCTCTGAGTAGATGCTCAGTGTCTTGAAGGATGTATACTGACTTCTGTAGAGGTTCCTTCAGTTCGTGATCCAAGAACATTGAGAGTGGCTCAGTGAGCCAACCAGCCCCTGCCACTATGGGTCTAAAAGGAGGTCGTATAGGGTTCTTGTGGACCTTCGGTAACCCCGAAATAGTGGGGATAACCGGATGATCAACAACTAAAAAGAGATGGAGGTCTTCATTTAAGTGCCCCATGGCCTTGCAATCTAATAATGTCCTGGAAATTCTCGCCTGCATGTTATCAACTATATCTGCAGGAACTTGTTCATATGCCGCATCACTCAGCATATTCAACATTTCTGTTTCATAATAAGAAGAATCCAGAACCACTACAGAACCTCCTTTATCCGCCGGACGTACTGTTATATTACAGTTACTTTTAAGGCCGTTTAATGCTTCAACCTGTATCTTGGTTAGATTTTCAATCAAGGTAGAATCATGCAACTGCTGCATTCCATAAATGTCCTTCTCTACAGCTTTCACAAATATATCCAAATTGGGATTAAACGGTGGTATGAAAACACTTCTCTTAAATCGTGTAGGTTCATTCTTATTAGAGTCATGGTACATCAACTTCAACCCAACATTCCTTGCAAAGGATCTTAGGGCTAAAATGGATTGACTAGGGTCTATATGAGAAGTGGGTATAAATGACATACCCTTCTCCAAAACTTCTATTTCTGCACCTAATAGCACATGGCTAGATATATTATGAATCAAACTGTTTGACCCCAGAGATTCTGAAGGGTCTGTTGTGAGTTTGGTGGAGGGGGTACATCCTTCTTTTTGGCCCCCCGAAGATTGTCGCTCTCTAACGATCTCTTTCGATTTAATCGAATAGGAAAAGGAGCCTCCGTGGGGTTATGCAGTTCCACCCTATCGAGCTGTATTTTCCTTCTAACCGTCCCTGCTAAGGAGGTATTGACTGATACTTCATTTTGGTTAGCGTTAATAGCATTATCTGTTGTATTGCCACATGGGGTAGTATATACTGAAGTAACCACATCTTCCGTGGGTGATTGCATACCATCCAACGCTGTCGCTACATGATCCTCTTGGGCAGGAGGAGCCATAGCTGAATTAAGATTAAGTGGAGGTACTGCTTGAGTAGAACCAACATGTTCATTCCCACCAAGGCCATCATTGCCACTACCAGAGTTGATGACACTGCCAACATTGGATGTATTGGCACTAGACGAAGTATAGCTATGTCTATGCATTGGCCTGTTAGTGCCAGGAGTGTCTCTGATATACGATGTCCTACCGTGCATATTGCCAGGTCTCAACAGACCACTCTGCTTTGTCAGGAATGGTCTGCACCTCTCCCCCTCTAGGCTTTTGAATATTATCTAAAACATTGTCTTCCCCATAATGCCTTTTTTTAGGCAATGCCAAACTGAAAGTACTTCCAAGACAGCAGATCAAAACCAAGAAAATCTAAAGTATTACTGCTCAATGCTAGGAGTCTAAACAAAAATCTCCACTCCCTAGAAGCTCTCTTTACCCTAGAGAATGCTGATGTATGTGCGGTCACTGAAACATGGTTTAAAGCCAGAGAGAGCACACCAGCAGTGCAAGGTTATAATGCCTTCCGCACATTTAGGACATCTACTTCACAGGCAGGGTGTCTCTATTTACATCAGAAATAAATGTACTTTAAGGTTGGTCAAACAGGACAATGCACTTGAGCTGATCCATGTTCAAATCACCATAGGTAAAATCCAGTACCACTTCCTTGCAAGCTGTAGGTCTCCCTCTATGACCCAGGAAACTCATACCATGTATTTAAACTTATTAGAAACACTAACCATCCAACCCAATACCATGGTCGTGGGTGACTTTAATTACCCCACTGTTAATTGGGAATCCTATATGACACTAGATGTACATGCACAGAGATTCCTGGATTTTGAAAACACAGACGTTCTGGACCAGATAGTCAGTACACCAACCAGGGGGTGCAGCCATACTAGATCTGGTCCTCACTAATATGCCCACCCCCTAGTGTAATGCCTTCCCTGTTAAGGTCAGACTACAAAATGGTCTATTTGAAGTAAAAATAAAGCCTGGACCCCCAGCTAAACCTGGAGTATTCAGGAGCTATTCTAAGGCTAACTTCCTGCTATTAAGTAAGAACCTGGCAAAATTTCAAGCCCCCACAAACCCTGAGAACACTTCTGCCTATGCAGAACTGTTCACAGAAACCCTGTACAAGTATGTTAATAGCTGCATAGAGGCAGCTGTACCCACCAAGAAGTAGTACAGAACTCAAAAATCAAGCCACCCTGATGGAATCACAAAAGCAATGGGCTGTATAACAGGAGGAAGAAAATCATGGCAAAAATTAGGAGGTTTATAACACAGCAGGTTAAACCCACTCTCATCAAACTTAACAAACAACTCAGAGGGCAAATTGTCAGTCAAATCCAAATTTGAGTTAAGTTTGTCCTCCCAGGCCAAGGGCAACCACAAACCATTCTTCAGCTATGTCCACAACCTCAAAGGCAATACACATTTGCATGCAGAGCTCATTGAAAATGGATCCACCTATACTGAGCCAGAAGATATAGCAAACCTCATGGTTGATCAGCTCCAACTTTACCTCTCTCCCCCTCAACCTTCCCTCAGGAAGTATCAAATACAACTCCCCCTACTGTCACTAGGGAACAGGTTCTTAATGCTCTCTCTAAGACCAAGAACACTACATCAGTGGGCCCAGACTGTATCCCAAGATGCCTTCTAAATAGGTCATGCTATCGGGGCTTCTGGAATTACTATTTAACTGTAGTCTCCAAACAGGCTTCATGCCTCATGAATGGAGAAGGGTAACAATCATCCCTCTGCACAACGGTGGGCCATCTACAGACCCATAAGTCTCACTAGTCTTGTATATAAAGCCATGGAAAGAATTGTCCTGGAGATGATTAATAGAGATGTAATAAACGTCCAAACACTGGACCCAACTCAGTTTGGTTTCATCAAGGGCAGATCATGCCTACTCAACCTGGTGGACGACTTTTAGAAGGTCACCAAATCAGTGGATGAGGGCAAAGTAGTTCATACTGCCTACCTTGACCTGGCCAAGGTATTTGACACAGTACCCCACTCGGGTTTATTGACAAACTAAAGTGTTTAGGTACAAACCCGTATATCAGCAGATGGATAACCAACTGGCTCACAGAGAGGACCCAGGAAGTTAAAATTGGGGAGTCCAACTCTACAAAAGGCCAGTCACAAGTGGAGTCCCCTCAGGGATCAGTCCTTGAATAACTCCTTTTTGGCATTTACTTCTCAGAAGTCAAGGCCAGTGTCAGTGGTCTCTGGCTGACTAAATTTGCAGATGATTGGAAATTAGGAGCGGTCATTGAATCTCCATGTTCTCCAGGAGGGGCTGACACAGACAAACAAGTGGTGTCAGAGCCACTGACTAAAACTGAATGCCAAGAAATGCATAATTGTAACCTTAGGGATGTCCTCCATCCCTGGTAACTATCATATAGACAACACATCCCTTAGAGTTGACCCAGTAGTCAGTGACTTAGGGACACACATCAGTAGTAATCTAGCCTTTTGATCATCATGTCTACAGTGGTGAGGAAATCATTTTATGTTGCGCAACTTATAAACAAAGGTATTGCATCGAAGTCCATGGAAGTGATTGTTTCACTGTATTTGGCATTCACCATACTTAATAATGCAGTGCCCTTTGGGTATGTACCTAACCAGACATATCCAACAATTGGAATGTCCACAGAGGTTCCTCGCTAAAAGAATACAGGGTGTAAGTAATGTGTCCTATGCAGACTGTCTCAAGGCCCTATCCCTCTATTTTGTCTCCTACAGGCTTTTGAGGGGATATCTGTGCCTGGCATACAGGGTATTGCCAGACCCCACTCTGATGGACCTCCTGCATATCCACAAAACAAACAGCACCAGAATTACCTGTTCTAAAGATTTAAACCTTGCCTATGATATAAGTAGGACCTGCTGGAGAGAGAGGCGTGTATCCCAGAGACTATCCCGTCTATGGAACAGGCTCCCTATGCATGTGAAACAGAGTTCCTCCCTAACCCAGTTCAAGTGCAACTTGGACAGTTGTATGGGAAACCGGAAATTCATCCATGGTTTGGCACCTATGTGTCAAATGGATAGAGGTAACCTGTAAGTGGTTCATCTCCCAGGCCCATGCTTACACTTATCAAGGGTATCAGAACTTGTTAGAGATTTGGGATGCATAGCTAGGCTTAAAAAGGCCATTGTGGTCGTTGGCCGTAAACCCCTATGAACGAGAGAGAAGTGATGTTTAAAAATATTCTTGAATATGTTTGTGTAAATATAGACATTATAGTGGTGGGTGATTTTAATTGTAATTTAAGAAAAAAATAAGAGCAGTTGTGATGTTAAAATGGTTAAAGAAATTATGAGAAGTGGAAAGTTGAGTGTATGGGGAATAACCACTCGACCTGTAAAAGGAATGAAATTAGCACTTAAATTGATCATTTTTAATGTCTGATAGTTTAAAAGTTAAAAAAAGGAAAGTTAAGAAGTAAAAAAGTTAAGAAAAGAAAGAAATACAAGATATTAAGTCAAACATTCATATACTTGTTAAAGAAAAATTATTTTTACAAAAAAGAGAAATCTATAAAAAGAATCAAATTGAGTATGATGGATTTTCAGATTGTGGCTGTATGGGTTGAAGTACAGGAAAAGAAGACTGTTTAAGTGTAGGAAAAGGAATAAAGAAAATTAATGAATTAGTTTTAGAAGAGAAAAAAGAACTTGGAATTATGGAAAATCATATGAATATGAGAGAGTTTTATGAATTAGATTGTGGTGGCTTAATTTTAAAGAGAAATATAAGTGTGTTTTAGAATGTATAAGGAAGAAAAGAAAGAAATACAAGATATTAAGTCAAACATTCATATACTTGTTAAAGAAAAATTATTTTTACAAAAAAGAGAAATCTATAAAAAGAATCAAATTAAAATTAACTTGTATAAAGTGAAATATTTACAAGGAAAGAAAGAAGAGGTAGCACAATATTTGAGTAAAATTAACAAAAGTAGGAAAAATAAGAGAATTAAAAAAATAAGGAAGGTAAACAAGATGGCAAGAAGTAATATATGAAATAGAATATGTATTGGAATTATTTGTAAAGAAAAGAAAGAACAAATTTATAAAGGAAAAATTAAATAATGATTATGAGTATTTAGAACAAAAAATAGTTATGAAAAAGCTGAATGAAATTCTGAAAGATATTGACATGAATTCTGCACCAGGACTGGAAGGAATTTAATATGTTGTGTATAAAGAAATGGAATGGCAACAGTTTTTTTTTTATAGAAGTTATGAATCCGTGGTTAGAGAATGAGATGTATACATGAGTTATAAAATTTATATTTAAAAAAAGGAAGTAGAGGAGATAAAAAAATTTAAAGACCTATAACATTGAATAATACGGATTATAATTTTTTATGAGAATAATAACAAAAATGTATTTATTTATTTTTTTGCAGTTGGTTAACCAGGATAGTCCATTGGGCCAAAAGAACCCTTTTTCAATGGAGTCCTGGGGAGAAAAGCTCCAACACAGATTACACAGAGATTTACATTTCAAACTATTTCTGATTACAAGACATAACAAAATACAGAGGTTACAGTCAAAAATACTAAAAAACAAAATGATTTATATATATATATATATATATATATATATATATATATATATTTATATATATATATATATATATATATATATATATATATATATATATATATATATATTTTTTTTTTGTGGCGAGCATTGTTCAAGTAGGATTAGGAAGTTAGTAGATAGATGCAGAAGGCTTTCAGAGTGGTAGGTATAATTAAGAAATTTATTACTAGCTTCAGTAAAGAATGTATGAGATGGAAGGCTGTAGAAAGTGGAGAATGATTACGCGGGGTGTAAAAATGTTACAAAAATGGATGGAATATATGACCAAAATGCATTCAGAAGAAAAAAAAAAAAAAAGGAAGTCAAGAGTTATGAATAATAAGAGAAGTAATTGATATAAGTAAAAATGTGGAAGCGAAGGTTATGATAGAGAATATAGATATGATGTTCATCATGTTACCCTGCTGCAGTCATCACACTTGGGGTTATCCTGTCGTCAGGCGATTCCGCATTCGGCCGGATTTCCAAAGTCTTGGTCCGACGTCGGTTGCTGTCGCCTCATCCCTGATGTCAGTGCGCCAGGGGTACATATACTGCAACTGACGCCATTTTCTTCAGTCTTTCTTGCCGCGAGGTGCCCGAAGCAGAAGCAGTTCGCAAGTGCCGGTCGGCCGACTCCTGAGATTGTCGAATTCGAATTTCAGACCGAAGTCTTCTATAAAGCTAAGTACCCCATTGGGGAAACTTTTCTTGCCTCAGACCGATGTCAGAAAAAGTTAACAATTGTATTTCTTGTGGGAAGCAAATACCTCATAAGGATTTTCATTCTTATTGCATACCTTGCCTAGGCCCTGATTACGACGTCACTTCTTGTCGTTTTTGTGCTAGCTTTAATAAGCGTACTATTAAAAGGCAATTTGATTTCGCACGACACTTTTTTGGTAGAAAATTTAACTATAACATGCTGTCGGAGCTACGGACTACCGGCGTGCACAAAAAATGCAGGGACAATGACCGACAGCCAAGACCTAAACCCGATTCCGAGGCCTCGGTTGATCTGGTCTCCGGTCCTCCGGTTATCAGTGAGGCTCCGACGCAGCCCCTGACTACCGCAGTCCTGGAACCCGAGACCGCTACGGATATTTTGACGGAATGTACTAGGCCGACGCAGCCTTTTACTTCAGGCCCTTCCAACAACATATCTTCTAAGGACGTCGGTGCTTCGGAAACGCCATCGGTTTCTGAGGGCATTTTCAGACAGACTACTCTGTCAAAACGTTTTCTAAGTCTAAGACTCCTTCTAAAGCTAAAAAGACTACACTTCAGTCTCCTGTTCAAGGCCCTATGCCTAAGAAACAGATGCTCAAAATGGCTGAAGATTTGATTTCTCTTATCAGGGGTTCACAGCCTCCTCCTGACAAAAGGCCTAGACAAGAGGAAGATTCTGCTTCTTCCGAGCAACTGTCTATTTTTTCGGATTCCTCTGAAGACCAAGACTATTCCTACTCTCCTTATGAAGATTCTGATGCTGTTGGACTCTATTCCCTCCGCTTCCCCTCCTGAAGGCTACTCTTTTGGGGAAACTTTACACACTATGAGGGAACATTTCCACTGGGAAGGTCAGGATTTCTCTGATTCCAAGAAAAGGCTCAGAGAGTTTCTTTTACTCCCCCAACACAGACCTCTAGCCATCCCACCTGTTTTAGATATTGTGGATGATGTCTATTTAGAATCCAGTTTCAACCCAGACTCTCTACTTCCTGCTCCGGCTAAGCCTGACAGATGCTACAGAGTACCTGATTCCCACAAATTTCTTTACAAAAGCCCAGTAGCTGACCCAGAGACTATCTCCCAGGGTCCCAAGGGAGCTAAGGCTTCCATGGCTAAAAACCCAGTATCTTCTGAGAGGGACACAAGAGCACTAGACAGGTGGGGGAAAAAGGTTTACACCTCAGCCACATTAGCTATGAGGGCACTAAATTGTCAATTTCATATGCTCAAGTATCAGCAGTTTCTAATCTCTCAGTTAAAAGAAAAGATAACCTCCCTTCCCCAACAATCTGAATTGAAAGAAGTACAGGATTTGTTGCACACCTCCGAGCAGGTGGGTAAACATACCTTACAATGTGGGTTTGATTCTTTGGAGGCCTCCTGCAGAGCAGCTGTCACTGGATCAGTTATACGTAGGCATGCCTGGTTAAAGGAACAAAGTCTACCTGATCATGTCAAAGCAAAACTACTGGATGCACCCTTACAGCAGGATGTTCTTTTTGGAGTTAAAGCAGAAGAAGTGCTAAAGAAAATGGAAGATAAGGCGAAATCAATGCAGACAGTCAAAGATTTTCTACAGGTACAACCCCCTCGCTTCAGCAGAAACTGGCCAACAAAAAATTGGTCCTTTCCAGCCACAGACAGACCTCAGAGGGGTAAATACAGGCGCCCGAGGGGCAGAGGACAACCACAAGCCCAGTATAAACCTCGCCAATGGGGCACTCCAACCCAGAAAGGAGGAGAGGACAGGTCTCAACCCACCAGAAGGCAAACTCAATGACTTGCACCTCAACTGGCCAAACAAAGCTCTTTTGTTAGCCCCCTTGGGGGGAAAACTAGCACTTTTTGCAGACAACTGGCACATGGTCACAAAGGACAAATGGGTCCTAGACATAATTTTACGAGGATACAGATTCCACTTTCACACCTTGCCAATGAAAAGAAGAATGCCAAACCTGCCACTAAATCAAAGGGCAGAGACTCAAAAACAAATTACAGCTCTCATGGCCATGAGAGCCATTCAACGGGTACCGATTCAAGAGCAAGGCCAAGGATTTTACTCAAGGCTCTTTCTAGTACCCAGAAAGGACAATGCTAGGAGACCAATTCTGGAGCTTTCAATTCTAAACACTTAACTACAAGTCCCAAAATTCAGGATGCTAACTTTACAGCAGCTACTTCCCATGTTGGGCAAGGAAGCATGGCTGGTAACGTTGAACCTCAAGGAGGCATACCTGCATGTCCCTATCGGACAAAGTTGCAGAAGATACCTCCGTTTCATTGCAGGTTCAACCCATTACCAATTCTCTGCACTGCCCTTTGGCTTATGTACTGCACCCAGAGTTTTCACAAAATGCCTGGCACCAGTAATTGCATACTGCAGACAAAGAGGAATTCAAATATATCCATACCTGGACGACTGCCTCATCAAAGCAGAAAGAAAAGACATTCTATTACATCATCTGGCTTTTGTGAAGCATCTACTAAATTGTCTGGGGTACACAGTAAACGAAAAGAAGTCAAAACTAGTACCCTCACAAAAAATGACATTCCTGGGTGCCAGCTTGGACACAACGGCCCAGAAGGCTTATCTCACACCAGACAAGCAACTACAACTGACTCAATATTTCAAGACAATGGCAACAAAGACCCAATTAACTGCAAGAAAAATTCTGCAGGCTTTGGGCTTCATGACATCTTGTATTCTCATAATACCATTTGCAAAACTGCATATGAGGAAATTACAGTGGTACCTAAAAAGTGTATGGTCTCAACACAGCCACAGCTTGGACACAGTGATATCTCTCATTCCCTGCCTTCAACAGGAATTTCTATGGTGGGCACAGGCATGTCACCTCAACAAGGGTCAGCCTTTCACCTTGCCCCCAACCAGGCAAACTATCACAACAGATGCCTCAGACTATGCCTGGGGGGGCACACATGGCAGGGCAATGCATTCAAGGCCTATGGACTGCAGAACAAAGCAAACTGCACATAAATCAAAAAGAGATGCTAGCAGTACAGAAAGCTCTGACCGCCTTCAAGGATCTTCTACATCCTGGACAACTTGCAATAAAGACGGACAACACCACAGTAGTGTGGTACATAAACAAACAAGGGGGCACACATTCCTACCCTCTTTGCAGGCAAGCAATAATCTTATGGAACACAGCTCTGGCCTTCCACGTCCAGTTACAAGCTCAATTCCTGCCAGGACAGAAAAACACATTGGCAGACGACCTAAGCAGAAACATCAAAGATCCCCACGAGTGGAAGCTAGACCCACAAATATTTACAATGATAACTCAAAAATGGGGCCTACCAAATATAGACCTGTTTGCCAGTCCTCAAAACTACCAGCTGACAAAATTTTGTACAAGGACATTCCACCATCAAGCTTGGAAAGTGGACGCTGTCTCCTTCAGTTGGAAAAACCTGACAGCATATGCCTTTCCTCCATTACCTCTTCTCACAAAGGTTCTTTTGAAGGTCAAAAAGGAGAAACCAAGACTGATTCTCATAGCCCCAGACTGGCCACGCCAGTACTGGTACCCGCTATTGAAGAATATGGCTCACAGCCCACCATGGATATTGCTTCAAATACCTCATTTGCTCACGCAGCAAAACAAACAGAGATTCACCAGCCCCTCTTTCACAAGCAGTTCTAGATGTTATTCTGGAAGCCAGGAGGCCAAGCACCAGGAAGACTTACTCGGACAAATGGAAAAGGTTTTCTGCCTGGAACCAAGCTAAAGGCCAAGACACAACTCAGCATCGTATGCCTCACATTCTGCAGTATTTAGCAGAGATGTTGCACAAAGGACTTTCCTTCTTCTCTATTAAAATCCATGCTTCAGCTATTTCAGCTCACTACGACACAAATCCACCTTTATTTTCACATCCTCTTCTAAAGCAGTTCCTCAGAGGGGCAAAAAACATTAGACCACCTAGAAGAGCTCCTACACCAACATGGGACCTCAACTTTGTTCTGGAAAAACTAACATTACCTCCCTTTGAACCAGCTTTCTCTGCAGACCTTCAGTTCCTATCTTGGAAGACTGCCCTGCTCCTGGCAATAACTTCTGCTAGGAGAGTCTCAGAATTACAGGCACTAATGGCAGTGGAACCTTTCCTCATTTTCCATCAAGACAGAGTTTCTCTACGAACTAATCCTTCCTTCATGCCTTAGGTGGTTTCCAGTGTAGCTTTAAATCAAACCATCCATCTACCCACCTTCTTTCCCAATCCACAGAACAAAGGTGAGAGACTCCTGCATTCCCTGGACATTCACAGGCAGCTTCGTTACTACTTGGACAAAACTAAGGCTTTCAGAAAAACTGACCAGCTCTTTGTATCCTATGCTACAGATTCTCAAGGGAGGGCTATATCCAAACAAACCATTTCTAAATGGATAGGCCATTGCATACGGTTCTATTATACCCATCATGGGAAACCAGTTCCTACTACCATTAGATCCCACTCTACCAGGGCAACAGCTACCTCTACAGCCTTTCTCAGAGGGGTCCCTACCAAGGAAATTTTAGAAGCTTCAACTTGGAGTTCAGTACACACCTTCACCAACCACTATCACCTACCTCTTTATTCTTAAGTCCAGGGCAGGCTTCGCCACTGCAGTTCTGCAGGGCCTCATTGCCTTCACTAACCCTCTATGATACCTCCACCCTGCCTTAGCTTTGGGACTCAACCCAAGTGTGATGACTGCAGCAGGGTAACACGATGAACATAGTACAGTTTTGTACCTACCATAAATGTAGATGTTCGAGTGTTCACCCTGCTGCAGTCCAGGTTACCCTCCCTCCAACCCCTCTGATCTTTTGGCTAAATCTCTGCTATACCTTACTGATGTATTTGCTTATAGCTGAAGGGATTTTGTGGTTCTACAGTGTTCACACCATTTGGTACTAATTTCGATCACCTTTTTGGGGGCACCTGACATCTGGGGCAAGAAAAACTGAAGAAAATGGCGTCTGTTGCAGTATATGTACCCCTGGCGCACTGACGTCAGGGATGAGACGACAGCAACCGACGTCGGACCAAGACTTTGGAAATCCGTCCGACTGTGGGACCGCCTGACAGGATATCCCAAGTGTGATGACTGCAGCAGGGTGAACACTCTTAACATCTACATTTATGGTGGGTACAAAACTGTACTTTACGAATAATATTTGAGACAACAACAGTGGGGTAATGTACTCAAAGGGTATGACTATCTTTTGGAAATCATATTGATTTTCATATATAACAAGTGCACTTGTTGAACACTTTGGTAATAGGAAAAATTGCCTGTGTTGCTAACATCTGTATTATTCCTGTTAAGTATGAAAACAAACTTGTTTGTGTCTTTCAGCTTTTCCTGGTTAGGGGTTGCCACAGCGGAACTCCGGTCTGCTAATGATTGGCAGTAGATTTTTTACGTGCTGAGTTTGCCAGCCCTGACGCACAGCCTTTAACGAAGGTACGCCCATTCACGCATGCCACCACACAGAAGACGCACTAGCTGAGAATCGAACAGCACAACGTCTTGCTGTGAGGGGACAATGCTAAGTATGAAAACAAACTAATGATGATTATATTTTCTTTTATATGGGGCTCTAGACTGAATCTGGTCGAGGGGGATTCTGTATATGAAAGAAGAGCAAGGAGGCTTGGGTTTAGTAAACCCCAGTACATGCCGCATCTTTAATTTCATATAAGGTATTAAAAGGCATTATTTATTTATTTTATTTTACATTTGTTAACCGGGGGTGTCTCACTGAGCCGAAAAGGCCCTTTTTCAGCAGAAGCCCGGGGAGAAAAGCTCCACAAAGAAATATTACAGACACATTTAGTTATTTAGACATGATCAGTATACACATTATGAAGGAAAGTAAGAACTTGATACAAATTATACTATATTATAAATACAAAAAAATTGGGGAAGGAATGGAAATTAAAAAAAGAAGTAAAAGCATTGTGAATGAAGAAATGAACAAAATTGTGTTATGGAAAATAAAAGAATATATGTGAGAAAAATAGAAAGGAATGGTACTTGAATATTATGAAATAATTTTATTGCATTGATCCATGGAAAGATTTAGAAATAAGAAAAAAATCCATAATGATTAGATACAGCTATAAAAATAAGAATGTAATGTTTTTTATGGAGATTGTATATGAGAAAATTGCCAGTTAAGGCAAATATGCCATACAAGAAAAAGCAAGATAGAATACGCAGTAAATGTGGAGAGTTTGAGACTACTGAGATTGTGTTTTTGAAATGTGAGAGAGTTCATTTGTAGAAAGAAATATGTAAACATAATAGGGTGAAAAGTTTGTTAAAATTTGAGCAAATAAATATATGGACATAATAAATTTGGTTATTATGGTGCACAAAAACAGGAAGAAGTGAAGAAAATGGACAGAGTAATATTTTATCTTTCATAGACTACATGGAATGAGAGACTACATGAAATTAAATACAGTGAAAAATGGACTATGACAGATTCTGGAGAAAATAATGTTTTGGTTGTGGATAAGAGAGTAGGTGCTTCAATTGAAGTTTATAATGTATAGAGATTTGTAAATGTAAATAATGTAAATATGGTATGTAATGAATATATTAAAAAGCCCTACACTTGTGGATAGTTGCTAATGGGATCTTTTCCACCCACTTGAGCAAACAACTTAGGCAGATGGGACCATAGTTTTAATGTCTTATCCAAAGGATGACACACTCAGAAATGCAGCCCTCTCCCAGCCCCCATGCTGTGCTGCAGTGTTAGAAATCCATATCCCTGGTGTGAGATTAGAACACAAAGCCTTACCTTATGCATCACTAACTTATCTTGAATGGGTTAATATATCACAGTGCAGCCATTGAGTATTGAGACCTGCATTTAGAGCCTCAGTTGTTGTCTAGTTGAAGTCTCCATAAGGGTTTTAGTGGTCCTAGTACTACAGATTACTACCCAACTTCATGTAGCATCTATAGGTAGAGCACTTGTCTGACTTCCTTAGTATTTTTTTCCAAGTGCTTCAGATTTCTCCTGGACTTCATTTTAACCCTGTGTTATCTGTTTGGAACAGCACTGATGTGTGCTTGAAAGAAAAACATCTGAAGGCATACAGAAAGGATAAGAATACAGCAGCTGCTATCTGCCATAGAAGCTATTGAGGATGTGAACGCAAGTGACAAATTTATCATAGCCAATTTCCGGTGCAAGTAAGAGATTATCTTGCAAATGCTTGTCAACAAATGAAGTTATCTTTGTAGTTTTGTTAACTTAAAGGGAAATTTGTTCATTGATATTTCCAGCATCACTTAAGAAACCTCTTCTTCAATTATCTTTGTTGTGAAAACTTGTTGGAGAGAAAAAAACATGGTTTGTCAAGTTTGTGTGCTTCTGTTTTCATTTCTGAGGATTAGGGGAATCCGTGAAAACTTGAGAAACTGCTTATTTATTACAAGATGAATATTGAGGCTTTTACCTCCAGTAAAACTTCCAAAGAAGAGGTACTCGGCTAGGTCTAAATGGCTTTCTCTTAAATATCATTAGAAGTAAAATTGACAAATTTCACTTTTATGAATGTTATGTTGCTCCCCCACGCAAATAAGGGATTCCAGATAACCTAACTTGGTCTCCATCAGCTGATAACCATCTTGCTGAAAGGATGCGGTCACTGGCCATTCCAGATTATGGATCTTTGCTGTGCAAAGAGCACACAGACAATTGCACCAAATGTACCCACACAGGGTGAATGAAGGTGTGCCCAACATGCACTAGAGAGAGGGGCATGTTCCTCACGACCAAATGTACAGTAGCACTGACTAAGGAGTATTGCCAGTGATCAACCCTAGCCCTGTGTACCTTGTTTTCAGACCACAGCTTTTACAATTGGCAGACATCGTCATGTAATGCAGTCACTATGGAGGGGGAAATGCAGAAAGGGCACATATGACAGCGAATATCAGTTGAGTGGCATATCATTACTGCTTTTGTACACCCTGAAAGTCTAAACATCCAAAAGTCTGGTAGCCAGTCAAATTCACAGAAGATGTGAGGTGTAGCCACACTTTGTACTGTTTCCTGTTGCTCCTTTGTTAGGAAGATTAAGGAGAACATACTGTTCCAAATATAAACTTCATTATTTAACTTCTGTTCAGCTCTGTCTATAGAAGAGGCATTTAAAATGTACATTCCAGTCACTGCATAAATGCTCATTGTAGTCATCATAAATAATGACATAGGGAGTTTGCAGACTTTGGATCCAACCCAGTTTGGCTTTGTCAAAGGCAGATCATGCCTTTTAAATTTGGTTGACTTTTTCGAAACCGTCACCAAAGCCATTGATGAGGGAAAGGCAGTCCATACAGCCTACCTCGATCTGGCTAAGGCCTTCGATACAATACCCCACTCGGGTATCATTGAAAAACTCATCAGCTTAAATGTCAACCCATACATCACAAGATGGGTTGCAAACTGGCTGAGTGACAGAACCCACAGGGTCAGAGTTGCTGGCGCCATGTCTGACTCAAAGCCTGTCACAAGTGGTGTCCCACAGGGCTCAGTCCTGGGCCCACTCTTGTTTGGCATCTACTTCTCCAGTACAAGCAAACACAGGAGGGTTATGGCTGACAAAGTTTGCAGATGACTGTAAACTGGGCCCATAGTAGAAAACACATCTGACACAGATATCCTTCAGAAGGGTCTCACAGAAACGGATAACTGGTGCCAGAGCCACGGCCTAAAGTTAAATGCCAAAAAATGCATAGTCATACCCTTCGGGAAAAACAAGGTTACACCTAGCTACCAAATAGGTGGCAATCCACTGAGCACAGAAGAAGTTATCAGGGACCTGGGGACCCAGGTTGATAGTAGTCTGTCATTCGACACCCATGTAGCTAAAGTAGTTAGGAAGACGTTCTACATTGCCCACCTTATCATGAAGGGTTTCTCATCTAGATCAAGGGAGGTCATAGTCTCCCTTTACTCATCACTCATCAGACCAATGATTGAGTACAATGCCCCATTCAGAATGTATCTGACCCGACACTTGCAGCAACTGGAGAGGCCACAAAAGTTCCTCACCAAAAGGATAAAGGGTCTCAAAAATCTGTCCTATGCTGCCCGACTGAAAGAACTCCAGCTCTACTCAGTCGCCACGCTTGCTCAGAGGTGACCTTTGCCTAACATACAAGGCCATGTCAAACCCAGATTTGATGAATATGCTTCACCTCAAAAAATCCAGATCCATCAGAGCCACAAGGGCGGGAGACTTAAACCTTGACACGACTATTAATAGGACGTGCTGGAGGGATAGATTCATCACCCAAAGACTCCCTATGCTGTGGAACAAAATCCCGGTACATGTGAGGCAGAGCACCTCGCTGGCCTTGTTCAAGAGAAATCTTGACCAATGGATGGGAGATCGCAGATATACCCCAGGGATTACCTCAGTGTCATTGCTTGACAGAGGCACAGCAAAATAAAGGGTTTAGTTCCCCATAATAAAGGGGTGGCGTAAGCCACAAAACGATGGGCTAGGCTTGTAAATGCCCTCGGGCAGATAGCCTAGTATGAACCTATGAATCACTGCTGTGGTAGATTGATAACATGAATGGGTTAGCCACAAGTAGATGTCACTGCTGGTGTCAGATGTATAGGGCAAGTCTGTTCCTTTGGTTTTGCAGGGATGGGTTGCATCCATGAAGAGCATAGCCTATTAAATCTTCAGCAGTGGCAAAACAACAAAAAAAAATGAAGTGAACAGTCATGCTTATTACTTTCAGTTACGTCCCTGGTTGATCTGAGTAATTACTCTTCTTCCCAGTATTTTGTTGTGCATTAAAGCTTGTTAGTAAACAAACTAATACTAATTGATGTCAGTCTATTCCCATGTTGCAGTATTCTTAACCTGTGGGTTATCCTCTGCTTTACTACCCGAACGTCTGGCCAGTATACAAAAGCTTTAGTCACTGCGAGGTATGTGGGACGTTTGACATTGGCCGTAAGGTGCGTGAGCCATAAATGTGACATCTGCACGTACCTTGACGTGACTTCCTGTGGTCTATCTTCGAATTTAAGATAAATACCCCATTGAGGCTGTTTTCTTCTCTTTTTGGTCACTGCATGCTTGCTTAGGTTCATGTTCTCCAGGAAAGGAAAGTGTAGGTATGGATGTCAGATCCCCCATAAGGACACCCATGGCCTCTGCCTTTTCTGCCTAGGGCCCAACCACAACCATAAAACCTGCTCGATTTGTCAGGCCTTCGTTCCTAAGACTCTTCACAGCCATCTGCATGCCCTAAACATCTACTTAGAAAACCAACGTCTTAAACGTTTGGCTCTGGTGATGGAAAGGCCATCTGGCTGAGTCACCAAAAAAGAAGGCCAAAGTTTCCAGGCCTGAACCTACTGCTGCACCTCCACCACCCGACGTTCCCCCTGTGGCCGACGTTCGCCTGGAGGAATGTACGGAACCAGCCGAGTTAGGTATAGCAGGTACCGTTCAGGATGCTGTAGAACCTAGGGCTAAAAGCATGTCCATGGAGGTTTTGCGTATGTCGGGCGCCGACGAGGGGGAACCTCGGTTCGCAACAGATGTCCAGACCGGTCCTTCCACTGCTTTAGAACTGTCTGAACGTAGGCCCTACGCCCTCCAGGCCTACCCCTGCCTTAAAAAGGAAACAAAAGACAAAACGTATCTCTCCTTCTTCCAAAAGCCTGCCTGATTGGTAAGCTTTCTCTCAAAGCATATTTAATGCCTTTCATGGCCCTTAGGCCTTCTGTGCCTGCTTTCCGTCTAGCTTGCCCCTCCAGTTATCAGTCCTAGGCCTCAGACTGATGATCCTCTTCTCTTGAAGCTGAGGGCTATTCAGATTCCTTTTCAGAGGACTCCCTTTCCTATCCCTCTCAGAAACCTTCCCCTCTTGGATTTGCCTCCCCCAATGAGGACTCTGCTGAGGCAGATTCCCCAGGAGAGGATCTCACCTTTGGTGAACCCATCTCTAAAATGAGAGTTTTTTTAAATGGGATTCTACTGAAATGTCAGAGGTTCAAAAGAGGGATTGTGAACTCTTACAAATAGACACCCCTTCAGTCTTACCAGCCTTTTTGTATGCCTTCAATGCAGCCTCTAAAAACCCTGAATCCCAACCACCAGCCACTAGAAGGCGTGATGGGTTTTAAAAGCTCCCAGAAGGGGCCAAATGTCTGATTAAATGCCCTCTTGTAGACTCTGGCACAGTCTCTGCAGACAAACCCTCTAGATTATTTCCCTTCACCTCTGTCCTTCCCACTGATGAGTAAGACCATGGAACGCATTGGCAAAAAGGTGTACACTTCTGCCACTTTGGCTTTTAGGGCGGTTAACTACTAGACACACATGTCTAATTATACCCTGCCCTTTTTGACGCTGGTTTCTAAACTTTTGGCTGATCTCCTAGAGTCACCATGTAAGGCTCAAATATCTAGGCTCATCATCTTGTCCTCTCAAGTGATAAGACATTAGATCAGATGCAGCTATGATGCTGCAGAGGCCTCGGCCAGATCTGCAGCTTCTGCTTCAGTGCTTAGAAGGTGGTATTGACTGAGACTGCAACCCCTACCTGATATCGGGGCTAAACGTCTGGATGCACCCCTGGACAATTCTTCCCTTTTTGGGGCAAAGTGGCAGAGCTTTTCAAAACCCTTCGGCAAAAGGGGAGAGAATTACAAGACTTGAAGCATTTGTTTGTGTCTCCAGTGCCTAAATTCCATAGGAATTATCCCAAGACACAGTTCATCAGGAAACATTCTGCTCCTACCCCTCATTCTAGGAGCAAAATGAGCTCCAGGAAGCAGCAGCCTCCTTCCAGGCTTGCACAGACTCCAGTTCAGAAACCTCAGCTTCAGGACAGGGCAGGTAGTGTGTGACTACCTGGCTTCCCTTTCACCCCCTCCGGATTCCATTCTGCTATCCCAAAGACACTCACTGTCTTCCTGTCTGGCAATGCATTACCTCAGACAAGTGGGTCTTGTTTATTATAGAAAAGGGTTACTTCATGACTTGGGTCATTCCTCCCTCCTTAAGAGGCATCCCACAGTCACCAAAGGACCAGCTTCTCGTTTTCCAGACAGTCTTAGACAGCGTCCTCTCTCAAGGGACTATCCAACCTATCCCACTCTCAGAAAAGGGAAAGGGCTTTTACCCCAGACTTGTCCTAATCCCAAGGAAAGATGGGCCATGGAGACCTAGCCTGGATCTCTCCTACCTCAACCATTTTCTACAAGTACCCACTTTTCACATGCTTACATCCCAGACTCTTTTTCCTCTGTTAATGCCTCAGGCATTTCTGACCACTTTGGACATCAAAGCTGCATACCTACATATCCCCATAAGACCCAACTACAGGAAGTATTTACAATTCTCTGTGGGTTCCTCACATTTTCAGTTCCCTGCCTTGCCCTTTGGACTATCTACTGCTGTAAGGGTATTCACTAAAGTGTCCGGCTACAGTGGTAGCCTATTGCAGGATCCAAGGGATTGAATACTTTCCATACCTGGATGACTTCCTGATCAGGCAGGTTGCTCCACTTCCTACACACCCATCTCCAAAAAGTAATCTGTGTCCTGTAGTCCATGGGGTTCAACATCAGATCTGAAGTAGTTAACTTCATTTGATCAGCATCCTGTGGGTATCGGATCCGACCTGGATCCGAGCCGGCAGCTTTACAAGCTAAAGATCCGAGCTCTCAGCTCCTCCACCTTACCCATAATACCCTGCTACCTCCCTCCAGTCCTCAGATCTTGTTTGCTGCGGCTTCTGAAGCATAAGGGACGAGCTCTTAGCGTTTTAGGTGAGAGGAATTTAGGAGTATTTTTGTTAGAAATATAGCGATTTTGGTGTGTGTGTGTGTAGTAGACACGTAGTTTAGTTAAACCGTTTTTTAAATTACTTTTAGTAGTAAATTAGTGTTCTTCCCTTCCCCTTACTATGTGTGTTAGGGTGTGTGCTTTAGTGTGATGGCCGAGGGCCCTAAGGCCATTTTTTCAAAATGTGCTGAGTGTGGTCATAAGCTGTCCCCGGCGGATGGCCACACTCAGTGTGCTCTGCCTGGGGGTAGCCCACTTAACATCGGGCTGCCAGATTTGTGCGGCCTTTAACCCCCGGGCTCTGAGGGACAGGAGGAACAAGCTAATCCTGGTGGGACTCTTGCCCCTGGATTCTTCTTCCTCCTCTCCCTCAGAGGTGCCAGTTGCGTCTGTGACTGTCCAGCCTTCAGCTCTCCCTCCCCTGGCTGGGACTCAACTTCCCGCTGTTTCCCAGGGAGAGGGGGACTCTTCTAAGAAAGAGAAGAGACATAGAGCGAAGGAAAAGGAGAGGGATAGGCACAAGAGCCATAAGCGGCAGGCCGAATCAGTCCCAATTGATTTGTTCTCCCGTGAGGGTTTCCAGGTCTTCCCCCTCTCGGCTCCATTCTCCACGCTTCTCTCCGGAGCCGGAGGAGGAGTCCCGATCACCTTTGAGGTCGTATAGGCGGCCTTCCCGGCCTGCCTCGACTTCTTCTAGGTCTACCAGGAGTCTGTCCGACTCAGATAAAGACCGGATGATGCGTCGATTCCTGCAGGGCCAGATGCAGATGGGAGTGCTCCTGCCTCCCCCCCCTCCGGGTGGGAGCACGGCCCGTTTCTTTGCACCGATTGCTCCTTCTCTGATCCACTATCGGGTCGTCTTGGAGCCGGGGAGTCGGCGTCGATAGTAGTTGCTACTTCGACACCAGCCTTACCCTCGGGTTTATCGGGCCATCTTTCGGATCCGAGCTCTCGGGGCCGAGAGCCGAGCTTCAGATCCGTAGGGGTGAGTGCGTCTTCGGCTCCGTTGCTGTCGGAACACTTCCCTTTCGGGTCCAATCGCGTCGGCTCCGACACCGGTCCTCATGTCGGAGCCGAGGGGACTACTCTCGGAGCCAGGGGAGAGTGGTTCACCTTCGGCTTTCGACGTGGTGGAGATGGTGCTGTCAAGGAGTTCGAAGTCCCCAGTCCGTGGTATGGAGCCACCCTTCACTCCTTCGCATATGGTCTTGTCTTCCATTGTCCGGCCCCAGGGACAGCGCCCCAGTAAGTTTCCCATTGAGGAACAGGACCCCGTTGGTGAGCTCTCCTCGGACAGCCCCACCGAGGAGGTCCCTCACAAACGAAAGTGTAAGAGGAGGCACTTGGACTCCCCCGAGTCCATCACGGAGGGCACAGACTTAGGGGAAGGCTTCCCCAGGTCACCCCCAGAGGAAGTCTCCTTTGGAGACATTATGGAGATGCTGCGCATAAGAGGGGGGTGGTCAGCCCAGAAACCTTCTTCGGATGAGTCTGTGTTTCTGGAGGCGTTCGCAGGCCTGTCTTCCTCTTGGGTGTCCCCCCCCCCCCCCGGCCGACCCCCTGGTAGACTTGATTACTGCCAGGGCTTGGAAGGAGCCTGACACTGTGGAGCCAATCCCTAGGAGACCGGATAAATTAGTCCCCCTTCTGACAAGCCGGCGTGGAATAAAGGTTCCCCGGTAGATGCCATGGTGGTGGCGGTTGCCACCAAGAAGGAACTGGCATAAGAAAGTTTCTCGGTCCATCCTCCTGATAAGGAGTCTCGGACGATGGACCACATTGGAAAGTGGATGTTTGCTTCAGCCACCTTTTCTATAAGGGCGCTGAATTATCTGGCACACTTCATTAGGCTTCACCAGGATATGATAAGAGCATGCTGGGTCTCCCCCAGAGTCCATGGCGGCCGAGGACAAACAGACCTTCTTGGCTCGCATGGCCACTCTAAAGTCAATATCTAACACTTCTGTGCGGCTTTTCTCCCATGTCATGGACGGGGTGGCTAGAGCCAGCGGAGCAGCGGTCGCCTTGTGGCGCCACGCCTGGCTCTGTCTTTGTGACTTTGTGGAACCCTTCAAGGCGTCCATCGCGAACACTTCCTTTGACGGTTCTACGCTATTCGGAAAAAAGTCTGTGACACACTACTCCAGAGCGAGAAAGATGGGAAGACGCTGTCTGCCGTCGGAATCCTCTTCTTTGCCCCTCAAAGGTCCTTCTCAAGGAACCCGAGAGTACAAAAGAAGATGTGGTTCTGGAAGTCTCAGCAGTCCTGCTCCGGACCCTTTGTCCTTCAGAGGCAGGGGAGGACAAAGTGGACGCCTGCCCAGAGGCAGAGGGGGGCCGAAGAATTTCGGGTCGAGAGAACCCTTCTCTGACCAACCCGCGCAGCAGCCCTGAGGGGTTGCCCGACTGTCCCTCTCTGGAGCATCTAGCAAGTTGGGAGTCCATTACTACAGATCGCTGGGTGCTCTGAATAATATCCAGAGGTTACTCTGTCCCCTTCCTGAATCTTCCCTCGTTAGGGAAGAGCCTCCCTGATGTCCCACCCAATCAGAGGGAGGCTGCAGCTTCAGAAATAAAGAAATTACTAGAAAAAAAGGCCATCCAGCACATCTCCCCAGAGCAGTTTGGGTTGGGCAATTACTCCAGGTTCTTTTTGGTGCCAAAAAAGACGGGGGAATTAAGACCAATTCTCAACCTGTCAACTTTGAACCTGTTCATTGCCAAAGAGAAATTCCGGATGGTCACTCTACAATCTGTTCTCTCCCTTCTGCAGGAGAACGACTGGCTGTGCTCCATAGACCTCAAGGATGCGTACTACCACATTCTCATGGACAGACGATCCAGGAGGTTTCTCCGCTTTCGGCTGGGGGCCAGTTATTATCAGTTCAGGGTTCTTCCGTTCGGCCTCACCACAGCTCCCTGGGTGTTCACCAAGGTCATGGCAGTTGTGGCAGCCCACCTGAGACTTCAGGGAATTCAGGTCTTTCCGTACCTAGACGACTGGCTCCTCACCGCCCCCACCAGGCATCTACTCCGTTCTGCCAGGAATTACTCTTGGCCCATCACCTAGGCATTACCATAAATTTCAGAAAGTCGTCTCTTCATCCTATTCAAGTTCTGGATTTCATAGGGGCCAGGATAAACACGCTTCAGTCCAAGGCCTTTCTGACAGCGGACAGGTTACGCACCTCGTCACTCCATGTAATAGCACTTCTACAGTCCCCAGCCCCACCCGCAGAATTAGTCCTGAGAACCCTAGGATCCATGGCGGCAGCCATCAGCCTTTAACCTCTTGCTCGGCTGCACATGAGAGTCCTTCAGTGGACCCTTCAGGTCCAATGGTCCCTCCTCCTTCACCCATTGGATTCACCGATTCCCCTAAGCAGGGTTTGCAGGAACTCCCTTCTTTGGAGGCTTCATTCCCGAGAGCTTCAGGAAGGGAGACCATTCATGATGCCTCAACCCCAAACCACGCTGACCACGGACACTTCTCACCTCGGGTGGGAGGGCATTACATGGGCAGAACCGTCCAAGGCACGTGGACCCCTGTAGAGACTGTTCTGCATATCAATGTTCTGGAGATGAGGGCGGTGCTTTTAGCTTTGCAAGCCCTTCAAGACCTTCTTCCTCCAGGGACTATTGCAATTCAGACAAACCAACATGGCGGTCGTCTGGTACATCAACAAACAGGGAGGAACCAGGTCTTACCCTCTTTGTCGAGTGGCTATGAGAGTTTGGGAATGGGCGATTTCCACCAACCGCTTTCTGATAGCAATGCACATTCCGGGTTGGTCCAACATTTTAGCGGACAAGCTGAGTCATTCTATCCTCACACCTTACGAGTGGTCTCTAAACCCCTTAGTAGCGAAACAGATCTTCCTCAGATGGGGTCAGCCTTGCTGCGATCTCTTCGCGTCTCCTTCAAATGCAAAATGCAGCAAATTTTTCGCTCCAATTCCCCCACCGGGGGAAGAGTCCCAGAGATGCTCTGGTTCATGCTTGGCCACCCGGTCTTCTTTATGCTTATCCTCCTCTTCTGCTAATGATGAAATTTCTGCAGAAAGCTCGTCGGTTGGGGAGCAAAATAATCCTCATAGCACCATTCTGGCCTCGTCAGATCTGGTTCCCGTGTCTGCGGTCTCACATCATAGCTCCTCCTTGTGTCGTAGATCCCATTCCGGATCTGATCTCTCATCCTTCGGGATTGCAAACTCTGAGCCTGGACCACCTCAAGCTCACAGCTTGGTTGATCCAGTTCCACTAGTGGCTAGGACTCCCGGTATCTCGTCTTCCGTAAAATCTATTCTGGTAGCGGCACATAAGCCCTCTACCAGGAAGGTCTACAAGAGTAAATGGAAGCGTTTTTCCATCTGGGCCAAACATAGGGATTTGGATCCTTTTACGGCTCCCATTCCAGCAGTTCTTGAATTTCTGTCCCACATTTTCCAATTTCTGTCCCACATTTTCCACCAAGGGGCCAGTGCTTCTACTGTCAAGGTTCAGATGGCTGCCATTTCTCATTTCCACATCGAGGACAACCTTGGTCCCTTAGCTTCCGGTAAGATATGCAAGACCTTTTTGAAAGGCACCTTTCTGTTAAGACCTCAGGTCAAGAATGCAGTTCCCCCATGGGACTTAACTTTATTTCTTCAGGCTCTAACTGGTCCACCCTTTGAACTTGCAGCTTCCGTTGATTTAAAATTCTTATCTTGGAAAACTGCCTTCTTGATTGCAATTACTTCAGCTAGAAGGGTATCTGAACTTCATGCCCTGTGTACAAAACCCCTGTACCTGGTCTTCCAAAAGGGCAGAGTATCTCTCAGGACTAATCCTTCATTCTTGCCTAAAGTGGCCTGGGAGACCAATATCAATCAAACCATCAATTTGCCTGTTTTCTTCCCCAACTTTCAAAATAAAGGGGGAATGCAGACTGCACTTGTTGGATGTTCATAGACAATTGCGATTTTACTTGCACAGGACAGCTACTTCTCGCATATCGGAGCAGCTTTTCGTGTCTTTCGCTAAGCCGTCCTTAGGCAAGCCAGTTATGAAAGTTACCTTAGCTAGATGGATATCCCACTGCATCTTACACGCATATACAGCTTCCGGTCGGTCAGAACCCTTGGGGGTTCATGCTCACTCTACCTGTTCTATGGCCACCTCTGAAGCATTTTGGTCAAGTGTTCCCTTAGATGACATCTGTTCAGCGGCTACTTGGGCCTCTTCTCATACCTTCATTTCTCATTATAAGCTGGATCTGATATCCAGAGGTAGGGCAGCCTTTGGCTCCGCAGTGCTCTGGAATATCCTTCCTTGAGGACCTCCCAGGTTTTTGGTAGCTGGGGACTCTGTCCCACAGGTTGCTGATCAAATGAAGTTAACTACTTCAGATAAAGAAGTTATGTACTCATCATAATGTTCCATCTGAGTAGGTAACTTCATTTGTCAGCAACCAACCCCCCCCCCCCTCCTTCCCCCTAGCCTGTTTTGTGGTCATATTCATAACGGAATGTTTTCCTTCTGTCACGCATCATGTTAGCGATTTCTCTTTCGAGTATGTTTGACTGTTGTTGGTTGATAAATTGGCAAACTCGATCTGAGGACTGGTGGGAGGTAGGGTATTATGGGTAAGGGGGAGGAGCTGAGAGCTCGGATCTTTAGCTTGGAAAGCTGCCGGCTCGGATCCAGGTCGGATCCGATACCCACAGGTTGCTGACAAATGAAGTTACTTACTCAGATGGAACGTTATGGTGCGTACATAACTTCTTTTTTCTCCAAGTCCAAACTAAACTCCTCCCAGGACCAAGTTTTCCTAGGGTGCATAATAAGGACAGATGTTAAGACTGCATTCCTTCCACTCCAAAAGGTGGAAAGCTTGAAACAGTACCTGCTGTCTGTCCTCCATTCCACTGGTATGACAGCGAGACAGTATGTCAGACTCCTAGGACATATGGCCTCCACTATACCCATGTTGCCACTGGCAAGGCTCCACATGAGGAAACTTCAGTGGTACCTGAGGTCCACATGGGCCCAACACTCCCACCCCTTGGACCACAACATTCCCTTCCTACCATGCCTAAGGAAGGAGATCCTTTGGTGGTTGGTTGAAGTCTCTCTCAACCCAGGACTTTCATTACAACCCCCTCACCCCAGTCCAAGAGATGTACAAAGATGCCTCAGACCTCGGCTGGGGAGCTGCTATTGGCAACTTGAAGGTGTATGGTACATGGACAGGCCTCTTCAAGCGGGCGCACATCAACATCAGAGAAATGAAGGCCATCATCCTTGCTCTGAGGGCCTTCCAACACATTCTGAAGCAAGATCCCCTGAAGTTTTTCACAGACAACACAACCGTTCTGTGTTATGTGAATAAATGAGGGAACAAAGTCATACTTGCTATGCAGACTTGCACTCCAGGTCTGGGAAGTAGCCCAACATGGAGTCACCCTGCAGGCAGTCTATATTCCCCTCAGCTCAGAACAGTCAGGCAGACAATCTTGAGCAGGTCCATGTCACAATTCCATGAATTAATGCTACACAAGGATGTGTCCCTGGACATAGTCCACAAGTGAGGTATACCACAAATAGGTTTGTTTGCCTCCCCTCTGAACAGGCAACTTCAACTCTTTTTTTTTTGTACCAGGCACCCAACCGCCTAGTGAGGGCAACGGATGTCTTTTCTATCTCATAGTAGGGGATGTTTCTCTATGCATTCCCCCCTTCCCACTCCTACAAAAACTTCTGTTGAAAATTCAGCAGGACAAACCAAAAATCTTGTTGGTGACTCCCTTTTGACCAAGACAGCATAGGTTCCCCCTCCTCCTGCATTTAGCCAGGGGCAATCATCATAAGTAACCTCACAGAGTGGACCTTCTCACACAGAAAAAGAGATCCCTAATCCATCCCCTCTTGGAATTTCTGAACCTAACCCTGTGGGTGATGAGTTTTGATCCCTTCCAGACACCTTTACAATGAGGAAGTGCTTAATGTCCTGCAGGAGGCTAGGAAACCCAAGACTAAGAGATCTTATTTGTCCAGATGGAAACAATTTTCCATTTGGTGTCTTCAAAGACAGCTAGAACCATTTCAAGAAGAGGTCCCTTTAGTGCTGTCCTACCCGTGTGAATTGTTGCAAGCAGGGCTGGTATATTCTTCTGTTAAGGCCCACCTGGCTGCTATTTCGGCTTGTCTGCCTCTTGACCCTCCTCTTGCTTCCCGAATTCCAGTGAAGTTATTCCTTAAGGGAGTACTGTACTTCAGGCCCCCCAGGAGGGCCAGTTCCACCCTGTGGGACCTGAACTACATTTAAGAGAAGCTCACTGTTGCTCTTTTTGAACCAGCATCAAAAGCCTCTCTAAAATGTTGCACTTAAGACTGTGCATGTTCTTTGTGTTTCACTGTTGCAGTCATTCCATTTGGGTTATCTGCCTGCAGGTAGCCCTCGGCTGGCCTGAATATCAAAGTCTTGGATTCCTGCGTCGGGTGCTGTCTCCTCTTCCATGATGTCAGGGGTGTAAAACATACAGCTGACGCCATTACATCAGTCTTTCTTGCCACATGGTGCCCGAAGCAGAAGAAGTTCACAAGTGCCGGTCGGCCGACTCATGAAATTTTCATATTAGAGTTTCAGAACCGAAGTCTTCAAAAAAGCTAAGTACCCCGTTGAGGATCCTTTTTCTTGCTCTTAACCGATGTCAGTAAAAGTTAACAATTGTGTTACCTATGCAAAGCAGATACCTCAAAGATTTTCATTCGTACTGCATTCCTTGCTTAGGCCCAGACCACGACATCCCTTGCTGTCAGTTTTGTGCCTCATTCAACCCCCGAACTATTTGTCATCTATCTATTTTTGCAGCAAATTATTTTGGTACTCTGTTTAGCTGTCCAGAAATGGCTTTGGTAAGCCATCTGACTACCGACATTCTGAAAAAACGTAAAGATAAAGATGGAGACAGATGGCATAGGTCCAAAACTGCCAACAACACTTCCGTTAAGCTAGTCGCTAGTTTGCCAGTACTCAGTGAGACGCTTTTGCAGCCCCTGATGCTCACTACTTCAGATTCACAGGCCTCTACTGAGACCCATTCGGAGTCCAGTATGCCGCAAGATGCTTCTTCGACTACGGAACCTGCGGATGTCTCTTCCTTGGATGGGTCCGGAGCCGCTGTGCAGGCACCGGCTTCTGAGGGTTTATTCAAGCCTACAGATTTGCATTTCAAACCGACGCCATCTTCTTCATCAAGGCCTAAAACTCGACCCACTCCTAGAAAACCGACTTCCAAACCACATGGTCAGGCCCATATGCCTAAAAAACAAATGCTTAGAATTGCTGAAGACCTTATTACTTTAATTAGGGGAAGCCAGCCTTCCCCCTCAGGAGACCTTGAACTGATTTTCCTTCTGATTCTTCTGATCAGGATTCTGAAATTTCTGTTTTTTCTAATTACCAGGATTTGCCATTAACCACCTATGAGGATTCTGATGCTGAGGATTCCATTCCCTCTGCTTCCCCTCCAGAAGATTTTCTTTTTTTGGAGAGACCTTGCACTCTCTTAGGGAGCATTTCCGATGGGAAAGCCAGGATTACTCTGACTCCAAAAAGAGGCTTAGGGAATTCTGCTATCCCTTTTGTTCTGGACGCTGTAGATGATGCCTTCTTGAAATCTAGCCTAGCCCCAGACACTTCACCTGCAGCTTCCAGAAAACCTGACCGATATTAGAGTACCTGACCCTCACAAGTTCCTCATCAAGAATCCTACTGTGGATTCAGAGACCATTTCCCAAGGACCAAAAGGCATTAAGGCTACTGCTGCCAAAAACCCTACCCCTCTGATAGAGATTCCAGGGCTCTTCTACTTTGGCCGTTAGGGCCTTAAGTTGCCAATTTCATATGTTAAAGTATCAGCAGCATATTATGGGACTCCTTAAACAGAAAATGATGTTGATTCCTGACTGTGTTAAACATAAAGAATTACAGGATTTAATGCATTCTGCTGAACAAGTTGGTCAACATACTTTGCAATGTGGTGCAATGTGGTTTTGACTCTTTAGAAGCATTTTACAGGGCTGCTGTCACTGGGTCTGTACTTAACAGGCATGCTTGGCTTAAGGAGCAAAACTTGCCAGATCATGTTAAAGCTAAATTACTGGATGCTCTCTTAAACCAAGACCACCTGTTTGACAACACAACAGAAGTTGTTCTTAAAAAGATGGAGGACAAAGCTAAATCTATGCAAACTGTTAAAATATTTCCTGCAAGTACAGCCTCCCAGATTTAGTAGGCATTGGCCTTCTAAGAATTGGTCCTTTCCAGTCTCTTCCAGGCCCTCTCAGTCCAAAACCAGGGACAGCAGACCACCAAGGCTACAGTCTCAAGGTACACACAGGCCTAAGCAGTGTGGGGGGCTCCCACTTCTAAAGCTGGAAGTAGTAAGACACCCCTATGGAAAAATGTCACAATGACTTAACCTTGACTCTTCCAAGCCCTGCTCAGCTGCCTGCACCCTTAGGGGAAAAGCTTGTACTGCATGCAAAAAACTGGGAACTTATTACCCAGGCCAAATGGGTTTTGAATATAGTTTTCCAAGGATACAGATTCCACTTCCACATCCTACCAACCCTAGACGGTTGGCCAGAGGCTCAACAGCAGGTTCTCTCTCTCCTAAGTATCAGGGCTATTCAACCTGTCCCAGCAGAAGAAAAGGGACAAGGTTTTTATTCAAGACTTTTCCTGGTACCCAGAAAAGACAGCTCCTGGCATCCTATCCTGGACCTCTCTATTCTAAATACTTTTTTGGTAATCTCAAAATTCAAGATGCTAACACTTCAACAGCTGCTTCCTATGCTAGGCAAAGATGCCTGGTTGGCGTCCTTAGACTTAAAGGAAGCTTACCTGCACATTCCAATAATGGAATCTTGCAGGAAATACCTACCCTTCGGGGCAGGCTCCATGCACTGTCAGTTCTCGGCACTTCCCTTTGGCTTATCTACTGCACCCAGGGTATTCACAAAGTGTCTAGCTCCAGCCATTGCATTTTGCAGGCAGAGGAATATTCAAATATACCCATACTTGGACGATTGTCTGATTCAGGTAGAAAGCCTGGAATTGCTATTAAAACATCTCGCATTCATAAAGAAGCTTCTGAACTCACTGGGGTACACCGTAAACCTCACCTGGTACCCTGCCAACAAATTGTATTCCTGGAAGCAAGCTTGAGTACAACTTCGCAGATGGCTTTACTCACTCCAGAGAAACAAGTTTGACAACCTACTTCAAACTACTGGCCACAAAGACCCAGCTATCTGCAAAGAAAATCCTGCAAGCCTTGGGTTTCATGGCCTCTTGCAGTCTACCAATTCCATATGCACGACTGCATATGAGGAAACTACAGTGGTATCTAAAAAGCCTATGGTGTCAACATTCTCAGGACCTGGAGTCAATGATTCCTATCATTCCTTGTATAAAGACAGAGTTCCTTCGGTGGGCAGAGGCCTGCTACCACAACAAGGGGCTCCCATTCACTCTACCCCTTGCCACTCTAACCCTAACAACAGACCCATCAGACTATGCATGGGGGGCTCAATTGGCAGGGCAATGCATTCAGGGCAAATGGAACCCGGGACAGATGCACCTGCATATCAACCAAAAAAGAAATGTTAGCTGTACAGAGTTCCCTGACAGCCTTCAAGGATCATATTCTTCCAGGACAATTATTGGTAAAGACAGACAACACCACATTTATGTGGTACATAAACAAGCAGGGGGGAACCCACTCATACCCTCTCTGCAGACTAGCCATGACTCTGTGGAACACAGCCTTCAGCTACCAAGTGCACCTACAAACTCAATTCCTGCCATGCAAGCTAAATTCACTGGCAGATGACCTAAGCAGAAATCTCATGGACCCACACAAGTGGAAACTGGAACCAAAGATATTCAACCTCTTGAGAAACAAATGGGGGAATCCAGAGATAGACCTGTTTGCCTCCTCTCAGAACTACCAGTTGGACAAATTCTGCACAAGGACTTCCCACAGTCAAGCTTAGAAAGTGGATGCCCTGTCCTTTACCTGAGAAAGCCTTTCAGTTTATGCCTTTTCCCCTCTGCCTCTTCTCTCGAAGGTTCTGCTAAAGATCAAACAGGACAAACCAAGGACAATACTGATTGCACCCGACTGGCCACGCCAGTAACTGGTACCCCCTCTTGCACAGTATGTGACACTGCTGGAACCATGGCACCTGCCTCAGACCCCTTCCCTGATGTCCCAACAGGAGGGCCAGATTCTGCACCCCCAGCTTCAAACCCTGAATCTTGCAGCCTGGCTAATTCCTTGAGCTCTCCATTAGCATCCCTCAGTAAGCAGGTGCTAAATGTCATTCTGGAGGCAAGGAGGCCTAGTACTAGAAAATCCCATGCTGAAAAGTGGAAAAGATACTGATGTTCATCGTGTTTCACTGTTGCAGTCATGACTGTAGGGTTCTCCCCTGCCGGCAGGCAGTCCTCGGTTGGCCAGAATCCCAAAGTCTGGGTCCGGCGTCGGCTGCTCAGCCATGCTCCCTGACATCAGAGCGCCAGGAGTACAAAGCTGACAGCCGACGCCATGTTCTCCAGTCTTTCTTGCCGTGCGGTGATAGTAGTTCGCATTTGCCGGTCGGCTGACTCCTGACAATTTTTTCTAATCGTACTTCAGTCCGAAGATTTTCTTCTCCTACTCAAAGCTAAGTACCCCGTTGGGGAAACTTTTTTCTTGCTCCAGTCCGATGTCAGAAAAAGTTAATAATTGTATTTCTTGTGGGAAGCAAATACCTCATAAGGATTTTCATTCTTACTGTATTCCTTGCTTAGGCCCTGACCATGACGTAGCTAGTTGTCGGTTTTGTGCTAGATTCAATCAACATACGATTAAACGAAGGTACGATTTTGCATTTCATTACTTCGGTAGGCATTTTAATTTCAAAATGTCGTTGGATTCGGTTCCGGCTACCGGAGTTCGCAAACAACGCAAGGATAAAGACAGGCCTCCGAGGTCCAAATTGGACGATATTGTACAAGCAGAGAGCCAGCTTCAGGTTCGGCCGTCATCAGTGAGGTGCTTTGGCAGCCCCTGTCGTCGGCCATTTCAGAACCGATGGCCGAAACAGACTCCCACGAGGAGCCAACTAGGCCTTTGAATATTTCTGTTGCAGGACCTTCGGACAACACTCTGGTCCGGAGCCACTGTGCAGGTACCGGCTTCTGAAGGGGTTTTCAGGCCTACTCGTCTTCTAATAAAGGCAAAGCCAAAGACAAAGGCAAAGACTCCTTCCATATCAAAGACTACAGCCCAGGCCTCTTATGATCCGGCACCAAAGTTTCAGAAACAATTACTTAAGATGGCGGAGGACTTACTTACTGTGATTAGGGGTTCACATCCCCCTCCAGATAAAAGGCCAAGGCAGGAAGTGTATTATGATGACTCTGATCAGGCTTCTATTTCTTCAGTTTCTTCTTCTGAACAGGAATATTCTTTCCCTCCTTAGGAGGATTCTGATGCTGAGGAATCCATTCCTTCAGCTTCTCCCCCTGAGGATTTCTCTTTTGGGGAAACTTTACATGAAATGAGGGAACATTTTCTCTGGGAAGGACAGGAGTACTCGGAATCTAAGAAAAGACTTGGGGATTTTCTTCTTCTTCCCCAACATAGACCCCTGGCTATCCCCCCTATTTTGGATATTGTGGATGATGCTTTTTCGGAGGCTAACTTAACTCCTAACTCTTTTCCTCCAGCTCCTGTTAAGCCAGACAGATATTATAGGGTTCCTGATTCCCACCAGTTTTTATACAAGAATCCTACTGCTGATCCTGAAACCATTTCTCAGGGTCCTAAGGGGGTTAAGGCCGCTACTGCTAAAAACCCCATTCCCACTGAGAAGGATTCCAGATCTTTAGAAAGATGGGGCAAAAAAGTGTACACTTATGCTACTTTATCTATCATGTCATTAAACTGTCAATTTCATATGCTGAAATACCAGCAATTTCTTCTGTCTGTTTTGAAACAAAATCTAACTTCCAATGTTAAGTTGTCAATCTCGCCTTCATTCTTGCTGGATGGGTTCGGAGCCGATCCACTGCTCTGACTCGGCACTTGCTAAGCTCGAGAGCTAATTTTACCAGCTCGAGGCAACCCTATATCCCATGATGCAAGGCGGAGACTACCCAGATCTCGTTTGCCGCTTAAACTACGAGGTGCCTCTTTTACCAGCTCTAGGTAAGTTTTCTTCATATTAAGACTTTTAGTCTCACCCCTTTTAAATTTCATAACCTTAGTTGTTTTGTGAACCTTAACGTTTATTTTAACCCTATTCCCGTTAGTGTTCCCTTTTTTTCGGGTTATTTATCCCCTTCCCTAGGTTAGGTCTTAGGCCTTCCCCTTTCCTAATTTTTCCTGTCAGGGATTTTGTGTGTGTTTGAGTGTGTTGTATTCCTGTTTAGTTTAGTTTATTGGATTGGGTGTTATTTGTGTGTGTGTGTCTGTGTTTTTTGTGTTTCCTCAACACAGCTATGTCGAAGGACACAAAGGTCTCAGGCTTCAAGAAGTGTGACTCGTGCTGTCAGAAGATGTCTCTGACAGACGGTCACACTTCTTGTGTTTACTGCCTGGGACCTCTGCACCTGCAGGACTCTTGTGCTATCTGTCATGCCTGCAGCCCAAGAGTCCTGTAGGAGCGCAGAAATAAATTAATATTGAGGGGCTTATTAAAGCCTGAGAGCTCCCCGACTAAGTTGGCTCCGGGGAAGCCCTCGATACCTGTCAAGCCATCGGCTGCAAGTCCCAAGCCATCGGCTACTGGTTCTGCTACTTCAGTGTCGAGATTGGCTCCGGCCGGAGACGATCCTTCCATTTTAGAAGTCACAGTATCGGCTCCATCCAGCGCCGATACTGCCAGATCTGGACACTCAGTTTCAGCTCCGGCTGGAGCCGACGTATCCTCGGCTCCTTCGGCTCCACCTCTCTCTAAAAAGAGATCTCGATCCCCCTCATTGGAATCGATACGTTCGGCTCCGAGATCACCCCTGCTCTTGGAGTGGAGCCATCGGAGCCGTTCTTCTCGGTCGTCCAGGCTGTCTGATCACGACCTCGAGAGAGTGGTGAGTAGACTATTAAAGTCTCAGGCATTGGCCCAAATGCTCCATAGCCCGTCTCAACAGACAGTAGCTATTTCACATCCACCTAACATTCCTCCTTCGACTCTCTTACAGAGCTCGGAGCCAGAGCTCCTCGGAGCTGTGACTGTTGTAGCTTCGGTGCCGATACCACCCCTTTCGGCTCCGTCGTCCTCCGCTCCGATTTCCTCCTTGAGGCCTTCATTGGAGGGATCCGGGCGTCTGGTCTCTCTCGTCGGCTCTGAGCGAGTGGCATCGGACCCTTGTCCGACCCCGTTCTCCCCCTCGGGGCTTCGGCGTTGGTGAGCTCAGCCCCGACATCTGCCTCGGAGCCTTCCCTCTCGGTGAGGCCTGGAGTTCCTATCTCTTCGGAGCGGGAACCTTCTGGTCTCTCTGATGGGGGAGCCTTCGAGGTGATGAGGAGTGTACTAGCCCCTGGGCGTAGTCAGTGGTCAGTTCCATCAGCTCCTCCCACTACAGTGCCTGCTGACGTCTCTTCCCACTCTCTTGCTCCCGGACCCAGAGATTCAATGCCTCAGGTTTCCCCATTGGGAATATCTTCCTCTTCCGAGGCTTCTCCTGATTCGTCAGGTGAACCTCCGCGTAAGAGGACATGTAAGAGGAAACATCTAGACTCCCCCGAGTCTATTACATCTGATACTGACTTGGATGAGTCGGAGGGATCCCCAAGGTCCTCCTCTGAGGATATCTCTTTCTCAGACATCCTTGAACCCCTTAAGCAGAGGGGGAACTGGCCCTCCCTTAATCCTTCCGAGGACGAGTCAGTATACCTGGAGGCGTTCGGATCTCGACCCTCCACCTCCTGGGTGTCTCCGCCTTTCGACCCTCTTATGGACGTGGTGGCTCGGAAAGCGTGGATGGCCCCGGATTCGGTGGAACCTATTCCTAGGAAAATTCATTACGGCCCCACCTGATAGGCAATATTTGACAAAAGGTGTCCCGGTTGATGCCATGGTGGTGGCTGCAGCCACCAAGAAGGAACTAGCTGATCCTTCAGTACCTGTCCATCCTCCTAACAAGGATTCTAGGACTATGGACAGGTACGGCAAGCGGATTTTTTCTTCAGCGACCTTTGCCATGCGATCGCTGAACTGCTTGTGTCACTTCACCCGCCTTCAAAGAGATGTTCTTAAAGAGTTGGGAGAAGTTTTACAAGATCCGTCAGCTGCTGGGTCTCTGGATAAGATTAGCTCACAGCTAGGAATCCTAAACTCCATTGTTAACTCCTCCATGCGGCTCATTTCTTATGCAGCCGATGGAGCGAGTAGGGCCGCAGGCACAGGAGTGGCTTTAAGGCGTCAGTCCTGGATGCGACTTTGTAATTTTGCAGACCCCTTCAAGGCGTCCTTCACAAACTCCCCTTTTGATGGTTCGACCTTCTTCGGACCTCAAGTGAAAGACACTTTGACTAGATGCGAACAAGATGGCAAGACTTTTTTCTGCCGTAGGAGTCCGTTTCTCCACCCCTTCAAGACCTTATCCAAAAGGTTAGAAGGGAGGGAAAATGTGGTTCCGCAATTCTCAGAGTCACGCCTGATGCACGAGGTCAGTTTACCCCCAGAGGCAGAGGGGGTTAACAACAACAGACGCCGCCCTAGGGGCAGAGGGGGTCCGCAGAATCAGGGTAGCAGAGAGCCTCTTTCTGACAAACCCTTCCAGCATCTCTGAGATGTTGCCCGATTGTCCACCTTCGGAGGCAGTCGGGGGAAGATTATCGCTGTACCCAGTAGCCTGGCTTTCCCTTTCTCAAGACAAATGGATACAGTCGATTATATCCGAGGGTTACAAAATTCCCTTTATTCAAACCCCAATTCAGCAAAAGGGAACCCTTCCAGATGTTCCACCTGGTCTAAGGGAACTAGCAGTACCAGAGATATCAAAACTGCTAGCAAAAAGAGCCATCCAGCCAGTCCCAGCAGACCAAATAGGATCCGGAATCTACTCAAGGTTCTTTTTAGTACCAAAAAAGACAGGGGACTGGAGACCAATATTAGATCTGAGCAAACTAAACAAGTTTGTAAAGAAAACAAGATTCCGGATGGTCACGCTTCAGTCCATTCTACCCTTTCTGGGCAAGGACAATTGGATGTGCTCGGTAGATCTTCAGGATGCGTACTATCACATAAAAATTCACAGGCGCTCCATAAGATTTCTCTGCTTTCGGCTGGGGACCAGTCACTTCCAATTCAGGGCCCTGCCCTTTGGACTCACTACAGCCCCCAGAGTGTTCACCAAATGTATGGCAGCGGTTACGGCTCACCTGAGACGTCAAGGATTCCAGGTGTTTCCATATCTAGACGACTGGCTCCTCACTGCCACCACCAGGCATCAACTTCTCCAAGCTAGAGATTGCACCATTCACATTTGCAGAGGGCTAGGGATTTCTATAAATTTCGAAAAATCTGCCTTGTCAATCTATTACTTTTATAGGCGCAAAATTGGACACCGTACAACTTTCAGCAAAGTTAACAGACCAAAGGATCTTGGACATTCAAAGTCACGTCAAGGTGATTCTTCTCAGCAACAAAATTCAGGCCAGATTTGCTCTGAAAGTATTGGGTCTTATGGCGGCCGCCATAACACTTCTTCCCTTTACCCGCTTTTACATGCGTCTTCTACAATGGATGCTATTCGCCCAATGGTCCTTTCAACAACTTCCCATGCGTCACAAGATCACAATAACTCCAACTTGCAAAAGGCATCTGACCTGGTGGATATCGTCCCCTCAAGTCCACCAGGGCAGACCCTTTGTTCCTCCTGCCCCAGTCGCCACGGTTACATCGGATGCCTCCCTGATCGGGTGGGGGGGGGCATTATCATGGCAGGATGGTCCATGGCACTTGGCAACCTTTCGAATACCATCTGCACATAAATGTCCTAGAGATGAGAGCAGTGCTTTTAACGTTGCCAGCCCTCAACGACTCTCTTCCCCTGGGAACTATTGCAGTCCAAACGGACAATATGTCCATAGTGTGGTATATCAACAAACAGGGCGGAACCAAGTCCTGTCCACTGTGTCGAGAGGCTCTCAGACTTTGGCAGTGGGCAATCTCTTCTCAGCGGTTTCTGATAGCAACGCATATCCCCGGGAAGTCCAACATCATAGCGGACAGGTTGAGCAGAGCTATTCTCATGCCTCACGAGTGGTCTCTCAAACAATCAGTGACGGAAGAGATTTTTCAGGAGTGGGGCCTTCCTTGCTGCGACCTTTTGCTACACCTCAAAACAGCAAATGCCCAGACTTCTTCTCTCTCTTCCCCTTCCAGGCCATCCCCAGAGACGCTCTAACCCAAGATTGGCCCCGGGAAGTTCTTTATGCCTTTCCCCCCTTTCCTCTGATACCTCAAGTAATTCAGAAAGCAACCGCCTTGAGAGCCAAGTTGATTCTCATTGCCCCTTATTGGCCTCGACAGATATGGTTTCCATTCCTACATCGTTATCTCTTGGTACAGCCATGGCATCTGGACCCGGTTCCAGATCTTCTGACCCACCAGTCGGGGCAGCTGCACCAATCCATACCTTCTCTCAACCTCACTGCTTGGTTGCTCCACTTCCATCCTTAGCCAGGCTTCCTATGAATTCTAATCCCATCCGGGATATCATAGTAGCTTCCCTTAAATCTTCTACCAGAAGGATTTACACTAGTAAATGGCAACATTTCTCCTTCTGGGCAAAAGCTAGGAATATAGACCCTATACTGCTCCGATTCATTCGATCTTGGACTTCCTAGCTGAGATTTTTCATTCAGGATCCTCTTCCTCCACAGTAAAAGTTCAGCTGGCAGTCATTTCGAATTTTCATATAGGCTTTTTGGACCACAACATTATGTCACATAAACTTTGCAAGGCATTCCTTGAGGTATCTTTTACTTAAACCTCCGATTAGAGACCCCCACCACAGTGGGATCTAAATTTAATTTTAACATCCTTGATTCTCCCCTTTCAACCTGGCTGCCTGTTCATTGAAATTTCTTTCTTGAAAGGCACTCTTTCTAGTCGCCATTACTTCTGCCAGGAGAGTATCTGAGCTTCATGCTCTCTGCATTCGTCCTCCCTACTTAATCTTCCTCAAAGACAGGGTATCTCTAAGGACTAATCCGTCTTTCTTACCCAAAGTAGCATCGCAGACAGACTTAAATCAATCCATTGATCTTCCAGTTTTTTCCCCAAATTATTCTGATAGAGCGGAACCAAAATTACATTGTCTTGATGTTCACCAACTCAGATATTATCTAGACAAAACTAAACATTTTAGGAAATCTGATCAACTGTTTCTATCCTATGCAGAGAACAGAAAAGGCCTTCCAGTTTCCAAGGTGACTTTATCTAGATGGCTGTCTTCTGTGATTACTTACATTTATCAGCTCAGAGGCAAAGAGTTGATTTCTAGGCCAAAGCCCATTCTGCCAGAGCTCTAGCTACATCTACAGCTTTTCAGGCTAGACTTCCAATAGACACTATTTGTGCAGCAGCCACATGGGCCTCTCCTCATACCTTTGTTTCACATTACAAATTAGACTTGGCCTCCAGAGACAGAGCTAATTTTGGTTCCAATTCTCAAGAGTCTGTTCCCATGGAGACCAATATTAGATCTGAGCAAACTAAACAAGTTTGTAAAGAAAACAAGATTCCGGATGGTCACGCTTCAGTCCATTCTACCCTTTCTGGGCAAGGTCAATTGGATGTGCTCGGTAGATCTTCAGGATGCGTACTATCACATAAAATTCACAGGCTCCATAAGATTTCTCCGCTTCGGGCTGGGGACCAGTCACTTCCAATTCAGGGCCCTGCCCTTTGGACTCACTACAGCCCCAGAGTGTTCACCAAATGTATGGCAGCGGTTCGGCTCACCTGAGGCGTCAAGGATTCCAGGTGTTTCCATATCTAGACGACTGGCTCCTCACTGCCACCACCAGGCATCAACTTCTCCAAGCTAGAGATTGCACCATTCACATTTGCAGAGGGCTAGGGATTTCTATAAATTTGAAAAATCTGCCTTGTCGCCTTGTCAATCTATTACTTTTATAGGCAAAATTGGACACCGTACAACTTTCAGCAAAGTTAACAGACCAAAGGATCTTGGACATTCAAAGTCACGCCAAGGTGATTCTACTCAGCAACAAAATTCAGGCCAGTTTTGCTCTGAAAGTTTTGGGTCTTATGGCGGCCGCCATAACACTTCTTCCCTTTACCCGCTTTTACATGTCTTCTACAATGGATGCTATTCGCCCAATGGTCCTTTCAACAACTTCCCATGCGTCACAAGATCACAATAACTCCAACTTGCAAAGGCATCTGACCTGGTGGATATCGCCCCTCAAGTCCACCAGGGCAGACCCTTTGTTCCTCCTGCCCCAGTCGCCACGGTTACATCGGATGCCTCCCTGATCGGGTGGGGGGGGGCATTATCATGGCAGGATGGTCCATGGCACTTGCCAACCTTCAATACCATCTGCACATAAATGTCCTAGAGATGAGAGCAGTGCTTTTAAAGTTGCCAGCACTCAACGACGCTCTTACCCTGGGAACTATTGCAGTACAAACGGACAATAAGTCCATAGTGTGGTATATCAACAAACAGGGCGGAACCAAGTCCTGTCCACTGTGTCGAGAGGCTCTCAGACTTTGGCAGTGGGCAATCTCTTCTCAGCGGTTTCTGATAGCAACGCATATCCCCGGGAAGTCCAACATCATAGCGGACAGGTTGAGCAGAGCTATTCTCATGCCTCACGAGTGGTCTCTCAAACAATCAGTGACGGAAGAGATTTTTCAGGAGTGGGGCCTTCCTTGCTGCGACCTTTTTGCTACACCTCAAAACAGCAAATGCCCAGACTTCTTCTCTCTCTTCCCCTTCCAGGCCATCCCCCCAGAGACGCTCTAACCCAAGATTGGCCCGGGTACTTCTTTATGCCTTCCCCCCTTTCCTCTGATACCTCAAGTAATTCAGAAAGCAACCGCCTTGAGAGCCAAGTTGATTCTCATTGCCCCTTATTGGCCTCGACAGATATGGTTTCCATTCCTACATCGTTATCTCTTGGTACAGCCATGGCATCTGGACCCGGTTCCAGATCTTCTGACCCACCAGTCGGGGCAGCTGCACCAATCCATACCTTCTCTCAACCTCACTGCTTGGTTGCTCCACTTCCATCCTTAGCCAGGCTTCCTATGAATTCTAATCCCATCCGGGATATCATAGTAGCTTCCCTTAAATCTTCTACCAGAAGGATTTACACTAGTAAATGGCAACATTTCTCCTTCTGGGCAAAAGCTAGGAATATAGACCCCTATACTGCTCCGATTCATTCGATCTTGGACTTCCTAGCTGAGATTTTTCATTCAGGATCCTCTTCCTCCACAGTAAAAGTTCAGCTGGCAGTCATTTCGAATTTTCATATAGGCTTTTTGGACCACAACATTATGTCACATAAACTTTGCAAGGCATTCCTTCGAGGTATCTTTTTACTTAAACCTCCGATTAGAGACCCCCCCACCACAGTGGGATCTAAATTTAATTTTAACATCCTTGATTCTCCCCCCTTTCGAACCTGCGGCTGCCTGTTCATTGAAATTTCTTTCTTGAAAGGCACTCTTTCTAGTCGCCATTACTTCTGCCAGGAGAGTATCTGAGCTTCATGCTCTCTGCATTCGTCCTCCCTACTTAATCTTCCTCAAAGACAGGGTATCTCTAAGGACTAATCCGTCTTTCTTACCCAAAGTAGCATCGCAGACGAACTTAAATCAATCCATTGATCTTCCAGTTTTTTTCCCCAAATTATTCTGATAGAGCGGAACCAAAATTACATTGTCTTGATGTTCACCGCCAACTCAGATATTATCTAGACAAAACTAAACATTTTAGGAAATCTGATCAACTGTTTCTATCCTATGCAGAGAACAGAAAAGGCCTTCCAGTTTCCAAGGTGACTTTATCTAGATGGCTGTCTTCTGTGATTACTTACATTTATCAGCTCAGAGGCAAAGAGTTGATTTCTAGGCCAAAAGCCCATTCTGCCAGAGCTCTAGCTACATCTACAGCTTTTCAGGCTAGACTTCCAATAGACACTATTTGTGCAGCAGCCACATGGGCCTCTCCTCATACCTTTGTTTCACATTACAAATTAGACTTGGCCTCCAGAGACAGAGCGAATTTTGGTTCCACCGTTCTCAAGAGTCTGTTCCATTGAGCCACCCAGGATAGAGGTGCTAGGACGCGGTCCCATCCAGCAGAATGAAGGCGAGATTGACAACTTAACATTAAGAAGTTATGTACCTACCATAACGCTCCATGTTAGTTGTCTTCTCTCGCTTCTTTCTTCCCCTCCATCCCCCTAGCCTGGTCAGACCGAGAAGATTATGCGTCTTCTCTTAAGAGGCTTTATCCTTTTTCTAGCTAATCAGCTTCTAGTGTCACTAGATTAGGTTGATCCTTTCAGAGGATTATGATGATTATGATTGTCATTTTTAGTATTATTACTTTTTCTTCCTCCTCTACAGTTGGAAGAATATATTCCATAATTTCCTTAGCTACCAAACGAGATCTGGGTAGTCTCCGCCTTGCATCATGGGATATAGGGTTGCCTCGAGCTGGTAAAATTAGCTCTCAAGCTTAGCAAGTGCCGAGTCGGAGCCGAGGATCGGCTCCAAACCCATCCAGCAAGAAAGAAGGCGAGAGAAGACAACTAACATGGAACATTATGGTAGGTACATAACTTCTTATTTCCGCCTGTGCAGATAAGGAATTACATGATTTAATGCATGCCACTGAACAAATTGGGAAGCATGGTTTACACTGTGGATTTGATGCCTTGGAGGCTTCTTGTAGGGCTGCTGCCTCTGGTACAGTCATTAGAAGGCATGCTTGGTTAAAGGAACAAAACTTGCCAGATCAAGTAAAAGCTAAGTTATTGGATGCTCCTGTTGAGCATAATGTTTTGTTTGGACCTAAGGCTGAAGAGGTGATAAAGAAGATGGAGGACAAGGCAAAATCCATGCAAACCGTTAAAGATTTCTTGCAAGTACAGCCACCCAGGTTTAGTAGGAATTGGCCTACAAAAAATTGGTCCTTTCCCAATACAGACAGGCCTCAGAGGGGTAGATACAGACGCTCCCGAGGAAGGCCTCAAACGCAAGCCTCTTATAGACCAAAACAGTGGACTACTTCCACCCCTAGGGGAGGAGAGGACAGATCTCAAGCTCATAGAAAACAGGCTCAATGACTCCCTCTGTTGGGCTGCAGGAACTTCTTGCCTGGAAGCCCCTCTCGGAGGAAAACTTTCTCTTTTTCACCTAAATTGGACTCGTATAACCCAAGACAAGTGGGTTCTGTATGTGGTTTCAAGAGGTTACAAATTCCATTTTCATACCCTACCAAGACCAAGCGGATGGCCGGATCTTCCAAAACATCAGCGGTTATAGGCCTTAAACCAGGTGGAAACTCTCTTGGCTATAAAAGCCATAGAACTGGTTCCACTTTCAGAGATGGGACAAGGTTTTTACTCGAGGCTCTTTCTAGTCCCCAGAAAGCAAAATTCATGGAGACCCATTCTGGATCTGTCAGTCTTGAACACTTTTCTCGAAATACCAAAATTCAAGATGCTTACTCTACAGCAGCTACTTCCTGTGCTGACCAAAAATGCATGGATGGTAACTCTGGATTTAAAGGAGGCATATTTACACATTCCCATCAGGCAGGAATGCAGAAAATACCTCGGGTTCAAGGCCGGATCGAGGCACTATCAATTCTCTGCACTGCCCTTTGGATTGTCTACTGCTCCCAGGGTCTTCACCAAATGCCTGGCTCCAGTAGTAGCTTATTGCAGACTCAAGGGAATTCAAATTTACCCTTATCTGGACGACTGTCTTATTCAGGCAGACAGCAAGGATGTCTTACTCCAGCATCTAGAATTTGTTCAAAATCTTCTCAAGTTCCTGGGATTCACTGTAAACATAAAAAAGTCAAATTTGATACCCTCACAACAGATAACCTTTCTGGGTGCTCTTCTAAACACAACAACCCAGATGGCATTTCGGACATCCGAAAAACAATTACAGCTGGCTTCAACTTTCAAAACCTTGGCAACTTTAACTCTGCTATCTGCAAGGAAATTCCTGCAGGCTTTGGGTTACATGGCCTCCTGCATCCTCCTCGTACCATATGCAAGACTACATATGAGGAAAATATAGTGGTACCTAAAAAGTGTATGGTCTCAGCATTGCCACAGTTTAGATATACAGATCACCGTCCTGCCTTGTCTTCAAAAGGAATTCCTTTGGTGGTCCAAGGCATGTACTCTAAACATAGGAAAACCTTTCAGTCTGCCTCCAGCCACTCAGATACTAACCACGGACGCTTCAGATTATGCATGGGGAGCCCATTTTCAGGGCAACTGTCTGCAGGGCCTTTGGACAAAGGATCAGAAGCACCTGCATATCAATTTAAAGGAAATGTTAGCCGTTCAGAACGCTCTATGGGCTTTCAGGAATCTTCTACAACCAGGACACCTACTGATACGGACAGACAACACCACAGTTATGTGGTACATAAACAAGCAAGGGGGATCTCATTCCTATCCCCTTTGCAGACTAGCCATGAATCTATGGAACACAGCTCTAGCTTGCAAACTGGATCTTCAAGCTTAGTTTCTACCAGGGAAGCAAAACTTCCTGGCAGACAGTCTGAGCAGAAACCTGTCGGACCCACACGAATGGATGCTGGACACCGAAAGATTCAAGATGATTACAGCAGTCTGGGGATGTCCTCACACAGACCTCTTTGCATGCCACCTCAATCATCAGCTACAGATTTTTTGCACCAGGACATTCCACGAACTAGCTTGGAAAGTGGATGCACTATCATTCAGTTGGAGAAACCTCTCTGGGTATGCCTTCCCGCCTCTACCTCTTCTTCCATGGGTGTTATTAAAGATCAGACAGCACAAGCCCAAGATGATAATTTTGCTGGCCCCAAATTGGCCTCGACAGTTTTGGTACCCAACACTGAAAAACCTTTGTCTGGAGCTCCCTTGGATATCACCACAGACTCCGAACCTTCTGTCCCAACACCATGGCCAGGTTCTGCACTCCCATGTCAAAACTCTCAGCCTGGCGGCCTGGTTAATCCAGGGTCTTTGATTCATTCTCTTCTACCCAAGCAGGTTACGGATGTCATTTTAGAAGCCAGACGTCCTAGCACTAGAAAATCTTATGCAGGAAAATGGAAAAGATTTTGCTCCTGGATGCAGGCTCAGGATTCAGATCCTCTTATTCCTAACATTCCTCTGATTTTACTTTTACCTGACAAACCTCTTACATAAGGGTCTCTCTTTCTCTTCCATAAAGATCCATGCCTCTGCTATTTCTGCTCATTATAATACAGACCCTCCAATCTTTTCCCATCAGTTCATGAGACAGTTTCTCAGAGGAGCTAAGAACTTAAGGCCCCCTAGATCTCCACCCATTCCTGCTTGGGATCTCAACTATGTTTTGGAAAAACTCACCTTACCTCCTTTTGAGCCTGCTGCCACATCTGACATCAAGTTTTTATCTTGGAAGACAGCCATCCTGTTAGCTCTTAACTCTGCCAGGAGAGTTTCGGAGTTGCAAGCTCTCATGGCTGTGGAACCTTATATTATTTTTCATCAAGACAGGGTGTCTTTAAGGACTAGTCCTACTTTCATGCCTAAGGTGGTTTCCAAAGTGGCTTTAAATCAAACTATTCACTTAACTTTTTTCCCCAGTCCTCAAAATAAGGGGGAAAGGATCTTGCATTCCTTGGATGTACACAGACTAAGTTTTTACCTGGACAGAACCAAGGACATTAGGAAATCAGAGCAATTGTTTGTTTCTTATGCTTCAAGTTCCCAAGGTAAAGCCATTTCAAAACAGACCATTTCTAAATGGATTGCTCATGGAATCAGATTTTGCTATTCACACCATGGAAAGCAAATCCCAGGGAGTATAAGGACTCACTCTACCAGAGCTGCTGCCACTTCAGCTGCCTTCCTCAGGGGAGTTCCTACCAAAGACATTTTGGAAGCTGCAACTTGGAGTTCAGTGCATACTTTTTCCAAGCACTACAATCTACCTCTCTACTCTAAGTCTAGGGCAGGCTTTGCTTCTTCTGTCTTGCAGGGCCTTTTAGCCACCCCCTCTACTTTATGACCACCTCCCTTTTATTCTGCTTTGGGACTCAACCCTACAGTCATGACTGCAACAGTGAAACACAATGAATATAGTACAGTTGTGTACACTTACCATAAATGTAGATGTTCGAGTGTCTTCACTGTTGCAGTCTGGGTTACCCTCCCTCCTGTCCCCTCTTATTTTTTCTTTTGTGTGGTTCCCTTCTTCACCCTTCTTTTGAGGTGTATTTGCAAAGGGTATGGGATCTTACTCATTTTGGAACACCTGACATCTGGGGCAAGAAAAACTGGAGAACATGGCGTCGGCTGTCAGCTTTGTACTCCTGGCACTCTGACATCAGGGAGCATGGCTGAGCAGCCGACACCGGACCCAGACTTTGGGATTCTGGCCGACCGAGGACTGCCTGCCAGCAGGGGAGAACCCTACAGTCATGACTGCAACAGTGAAGACACTCTAACATCTACATTTATGGTAAGTGTACACAACTGTACTTTCCTGGAGCCAGACCCGGGATAGGCACAACGGTGCCCAGCTTACCGCATATTCTTCAGTACTTAACAGAAACGCTCCACAAGGGCCTTTCCTTCTCGTCGATTAAAATTTATGCCTCTGTCATTTCCGCACATTATAATACTGAACCACCTCTCTCATCTCACCCTCTGCTAAAGCAATTCCTCAGAGGGGCCAAAAATGTATGACCCCCCCCAGGAGAGCCACTACACCAGCCTGGGACCTTAACTTTGTATTGGAAAAGCTCACTGTCCCGCCTTTTGAGCCAGCTGCAACTGCAGAGTTGAAATTCCTTTCTTGGAAAACAGCTTTCCGTATAGCCATCACTTCAGCAAGAAGAGTGTCTGAATTACAGGCTCTCATGGCAGTGGACCCTTTCATCATCTTCCATGCAGACAGGGTGTCCCTCAGGACTAATCCTTCCATTATGCCCAAGGTGGTGTCTAGAGTGGCCCTTAATCAGTCCATTCATTTGCCTAATTTTTCCCGAATCCACAAAACAAATGAGAACGAATACTGCACTCTTTGGACGTGCACAGACAACTTAGATTTTATTTGGACAGGACTAAGCCTCTTAGAAAATCTGAACAGCTACTAGTTGGCGTTGCTGCAGGGGCAGAGAGGAAGGCCATTTCAAAACAAACCATTTCTAAATGGGATAGCCCATTGCATTAATTTCTGCTCTAAGTACCATGGAAAACCTACCCAACAGGGTATAAGATCACATTCCACCAGGGCTGCATCTACCTCTACAGCCTTTCTCAGAGGTGTCCCTACCCAGGGACATTCTAGAAGCTGCTACCTGGAGCTCTGTACATACTTTCACCAAGCTTTACCACATGCCTATTGTTTCTTAATCCAGAGCTGGTTTTGCCACTGCAGTCTTGCAGGACTTAATAGCTGGTCCTAATGCTCTCTAACGTCCTCCTCTCTTCCTTAGCTTTGGGAATCGATCCAAATGTAATGACTGCAACAGTGAAACACGAAGAACATAGTACAGTTGTGTACACTTACCATAAATGTAGATGTTCGAGTGTATTCATTGTTGCAGTCTTGGTTACCCTCCCTCCAGCCCCCTGACTTCTCTTGGCTTTACCTTTCTTCTTGTTAGGTGTATTTAAGCTTTCTGGTGTATTTGCTTTTTGTTGGAGGTGTAACCTAACATATAATTGGTTCCCATTATGGGGGCACCTGACATCTGGGGCAAGAAAAGCTGATTAAATGGCATCGGCTGCATGTTTTATACCCCTGACGACCTGATGTCATGGAAGAAGAGACAGCATCTGACGCAGGAATCCAAGACTTTGATATTCAGGCCGACTGAGGGCTACCTGCAGGCAGATAACCCAAATGTAATGACTGCAACAGTGAATACACTTGAACATCTACATTTATGGTAAGTGTACACAACTGTACGTTTTGGTGACCTTGACATCAGCATTTGTTTGTCTCCTTTCACCCCAGAGCTCTGGGAAAAGTGGTGACATAACAGACTGTTTCTGTCTGGATTTCCAGGGCCATCTTCTTTTGTTACACGTACCATGGCAAACATCCAACCTCAAAAGTTAAAGCCAACTGCACTAGAGCCATGGCCTCATCTGGAGCCTTCTTCAAAGGGATGGACATTGCTGCCATTCTAGAGGCAGCTACCTGGACATTTGTCTATACCTTCACCAAACACTACAAACTGGACCATATTTCTATATCTAGAGCAGGGTTTGCTAGGGTAATCCTGCATGGATTCTTGGAAAAAAGTTCCACACCACCACCCTCTTCTTCCCTTTTACCTTTGTTACTCACCCAAAGGTTATGAATACTGCAACATGGAAATAGGACATAGGAATAGTTCTGTAAAATCTTAACATTACCATAGATGCCCTTCTCTTCCATGTTGCAGTATTCTATCCCTCCCTACCCTCCTATGTATGTATGTATATGTATATATGTATATATACATATATATATATATATATAAAAAAAAATATATATATATATATATATATATATTAAAAAATATATATATATATAAATATATATATAATATATATATAAATATATATATATATATATATAAATATAATATATATATATATATATATATATATATATATATATATATATATATATATATATATATATATATATATATATATATATATAATATAATATATATATATATATATATATATATATATATATATATATATATATATATATATATATATATATATATATATATATATATATATATATATATATATATATATATATATATATATATTATATATATAAATATATATATATATATATATATATATATATATAATATATATATAATATATATATTTATAATATATATATATATATAAATATAATATATATATATATATATATATATATATATATATATATATGCCTTGTCGGATGACACAGGACTTGTGCTGTTATCCTAGGACTGGGGTGTTCAGTTCTGCAGACGTCACTTATAAATTATGGTCCATGCCACCCTACTGCCAATGTCAGACTACCCACATACCTTGCATTAACTAAAGATGTGAGAGTGTTCAATCTCGCCGTTTGTTCTTGCACACGGGTTCGGAGCCGATCCTCGGCTCCGAATCGGCCGCACAGCAAAGCTCTGCATCTTAGAGAAGCTCAAGACCAGGCTATATCCCACAATCCTCCCTGCCATTACTCCGATCTAGTTTGCCGCTGCAACGGATCACATCGACGAGAGCTCGGACCAGAGAAAATTTTGTTATATTCAGATAAGATTGTTATATTTTTACTTTAAAAAGTTCTTATAGTTATTGAGAAGTTAGTTTTTGATTAGTAGTGAAGTGTGTGTGTGTGTGTGTGTGTGTGTGTGTGTGTGTGTGTGTGTGTGTGTGTGTGTGTGTGTGTGTGTGTGTGTGTTGTTGTAGTTAGTCCTGTCATTTTTTCATAGGTTTCCCTTTGTGGCCTACCTCTTCTAATCACTTATAGCAATATATATATTTTTTCTTATAGTTATAGCTAGTGTCTTACTGCCGGTTATGTCAGAAAAAGCCAAATCCGGTTTTAAAAGATGTCAGTGTGGGCAGAAAATGTCCATCACTGACAACCACACTTCCTGCGTCTACTGTCTTGGCCCTCTCCACTTGCAAGAGGATTGCTCTATATGCCATTCCTTCAGTGGGAGGGTCATGACAGATAGACGCAGGAAACTTATAGATAGGGGACTACTTAAGCCTGCCTTCCAGGAGGCTTTGGACAAGTCGGACCAGGCTTCTAAGTCCTCGAAGGGGTTGAAGATGTCGGAGCCCATGTCATCGGCTCCGAGTTCATCTTCGAAAGTTCGTTCACCGGGTTCAGAGACTTCGGGGCCGAGCGTCAAACATTTATCTTTCACTGAGCCCCAGGTCTTGGAACCGGTGTCGGAGCTACCGCCACCTTCCATTCTTCGGTCGGTGCCATCTTCGGCCCCTTCTACCCGATCTTCCAGACCGGTATCCGATACAGATGTGGATCGTGTCGTGCAGAAACTTATAGAGAACACGGCCCTTTCCAAGTTGATTGCAGTTTCCTCCCAGTTGGTGTCGAAACTAGAAGGCCTCCCTTTATCTCCAACAGGTCCTCCTTCGAGACCCATCCAGTCTTCGGAGTCGGGAGAGGATGAGCCGATGATAGTGGAGCCCTCGGTGCCGAAACCGTCCATTGCACGATCGACACCATTGACTTCGACTCCTTCGGAACCTGTAGGTGAGTCGCGGAGTCGACGATCTCTCCTCTGTTCCGGGACCGAGAGTCGTACCGACCTTTCAGTGCCACCTCTCCCTCTCGGGGCCTCGGCGCAGATTGGCTCGGCTCCGTCCTCGGGGTCGAGGCCCATGGGCCCCGTGTCTGGGATTCTTCCATGTTCTTCGGAACCGGAGGAGTCCTCTGCCCGAGGTTCAGGGGTTTTTGACCTTCTGAGGAAGGTTTTGTCTACACAGACAACCACTTCATCGGAGGCGCCTTCTCCCTCCCCTAAGGAGCCGCTCTCTGTTTCTGTTCCCACGACACATCCAAAGCGTAGAGCACCATTGCCTCAGCCACCCCCAGAGGGTGCCCCCTGTTCCTCGGAGGCCTCACCGGAAGCCCCCTCCGATGAGGTTCCGAGGAAAAGACTGTGCAAGAGGAGGCACTTGGATTCCCCGCAGGAATCTCTAACATCTGACACTGTCTTGGATGAGGCAGAGGGGTCCCCAAAATCCCCCTCTGAGGGTGTCTCATTTGCGGACATCTTGGAGATCTTAAAACAGAGGGGTGATTGGCAGTCCCTAGCCCCCACTGAGGACGAGTCGGTGTTGCTGAAGGCTTTTGGTGCTCAACCTTCTACCTCCTGAGTTACTCCACCCTTCGATGAATTAATGGATTTAATTGCTCGAAGGGCGTGGGAGACACCGGACACAGTGGAACCGGTCCCTCGAAAACCAAGCAAGTGTATCACCGCTCCCCAGGACAAGGCTTATCTCACCAAGGGAGTCTCGGTCGACGCTATGGTGGTGGCTGCAGCCACTAAAAAGGAGATGTCTGAGTCTTCCTCTTCTGTTCATCCTCCTAATAAGGATTCTAGGACTATGGACAGATACGGGAAGCGCGTTTTTAGTTCAGCGACTTTTTCCATGCGCTCGCTAAACTATTTGACACATTTTACACGTCTACAGAGGGATCTCGTCAAGGAGCTGGGAGATACCCTCCAGGGTAACACAGATGCTGCTGTTTCAGATAAGGTAACAGCACAGCTTAACACCCTTACCTCCATAGTGAACTTCATCCATGAGGCTCATCTCGTATGCGGCTGAAGGATCGAGTAGAGCTGCAGCTTCAGCGATTGCTCTACAAAGACAATCCTGGATGCGGCTGTGCTCATTTGTGGAAGCCTTCAAGTCTTCCTTCGCCAACGCCCCCTTTGATGGTGCCACTCTTTTTGGGCCCAAAGTGAGAGAGACACTAACTCGGTGTGAGCAAGAAGGAAAGATTCTGTCTGCTGTCGGAGTCAGTTTTTCCGCTCCATCTAGACCGTACCCCAAAGGGCAACGAGGCAGAAAAATGTGGTTCCGTAAAACTCAGGGATCTTTGTCGTGGAAGACACTTTTTCTTGTAGCTGTTACTTCAGCTCGAAGTGTTTCAAAGCTGCAAGCACTATCAGTCAAACCACCTTACTTAATTTTCCACCCAGATAGTGTCTCCTTACGAACAAACCTGTCTTTCCTTCCTAAGGTATGTTCTGTCATAAATATTAATCAGTCCATTGAACTCCCTGCCTTTTTCAAAAACCATACCAGCAAGTTGGAATATATGCTGTACAAGTTAGATGTCCACAGACAGCTAAGATTTTATTTGGACAGGACTAAAGATTACAGGAAAACAGATCAGCTTTTTGTCGCGTTTGCAGACAATAAAAAGGGCATGGCAGTGGTAGTGTCTCACTTGAGACGTCTAGGATTCCGGGTGTTTCTCTATCTGGACGACTGGCTCCTCACCGCCACCACCGAGCGCCGCCTCATACAAGCCAGAGACTACACAGTCAACCTTTGTTCCCACCTTGGGATTTCCATAAACTTCAAAAAATCTGCCTTACTGCCCTCACAGCATATTTCATTCATCGGAGCAGACCTAGATACACGTTTAACACTGGTAAAGCTCCCTCCAATAAGGGCTTCATCCCTCAAGCAACAGGTTCTTCTACTGCAAAGCAGGAAAGCCCCAGCCAAACTAGTGTTGAAGGTTTTGGGACTCATGGCAGCGTCCCTGATTGCAGTTCCTATGGGGAGATTGCACATGAGGCTCCTCCAATGGCTGCTGTTCACACAGTGGTCGTTCCAGCAGTTACCCCTAGCGCACGAGATTCTGATAACAGATTCTTGCAAACGAGACCTCTCATGGTGGGTGTACAGTCAGGATCTCACTGTGGGTCATCCATTTGTTCTACCCAATCCGACGGCCACGATAACCACGGACGCTTCTCTGATAGGGTGGGGGGGGCTATTTCAGGGAAGAACAGTCCAAGGGGAATGGTCCAACATGGAGTACAACCTGCACATAAATGTTGTGGAAATGAGGGCGGTGTTCCTGGCGTTGCAACACTTTCAAACCCTCCTACCTCTAGGAACAGTAGCAGTTCAGACAGACATCATGTCTGTAGTCTGGTACATAAACAAACAGGGGGGAACCAGATCTTACCCATTATGCAGAGAGGCCATGAGAATTTGGCAATGGGCAGAGTCCACGGGTCGCTTTCTGATAGCAACGCACATCCCGGGGTCATCCAACGTCATTGCGGACAGGTTGAGCAGAGTCATCCTGTTACCTCACGAGTGGTCCCTCAAGCTACAGGTGGCGGAAAGAATTTTCCACAGATGGGGCCAGCCTTGCTGCGATCTATTTGCCTCTCCGATGAATACCAAATGCAGAAGCTATTTTGCCCTTCTACCCCCTCCAGGGGATGTCCCAGGGACGCACTGATACACGATTGGCCCCTGAGTCTCCTATATGCATTTCCACCTACCCCCTTGATTCCCAAATTTCTTCAGAAAGCCAGAAACCTGGAAAGGACAATTATACTCATAGCCCCATTCTGGCCTCGACAGATATGGTTCCCCTTTCTTCGAGCCCATCAAACAGAGGAACCGTGGATCCTGGACCCAGTACCAGATCTACTGACCCATTCGTCTGGAGTTCCTCACCTGTCTCTTCTATCCCTCAAACTAGCAGCTTGGCTGCTCCACTTCCCTGCCTAGCCAGGTCTGGTCTACTTTCTCTGGCAGTTCAATGCATTTTGGTTGCCTCTCATAAGGCTTCCACTACAAAACTCTACAGGAGTAAATGGAAACGCTTTGTATACTGGGCATCTAGCCAACACTTGGATCCCCTGGTAGCTCCTTTACATAAAGTTCTAGAATTTCTATCCATCCTTTTTCACAAAGGAGCCTCTACTTCCACACTAAGAGTACAGTTGGCGGCCATATCCAGCTACCATGTTGGTGAGGACGGTTCTTCTATTATGTCCCACAGGCTTTGTAAGGCTTTTATGAAAGGATCCTTCCATCTTCAACTGCCCGTCCGAGACCCATTATTCCCATGGAATTTAAATTTGTTATTGTCGAAACTAATGTTGCCACCCTTTGAACCAGCCTCTTCTTGCCTCCTGAAGTTTTTGTCGTGGAAGACACTTTTTCTTGTAGCTGTTACTTCAGCTCGAAGTGTTTCAAAGCTGCAAGCACTATCAGTCAAACCACCTTACTTAATTTTCCACCCAGATAGTGTCTCCTTACGAACAAACCTGTCTTTCCTTCCTAAGGTATGTTCTGTCATAAATATTAATCAGTCCATTGAACTCCCTGCCTTTTTCAAAAACCATACCAGCAAGTTGGAATATATGCTGTACAAGTTAGATGTCCACAGACAGCTAAGATTTTATTTGGACAGGACTAAAGATTACAGGAAAACAGATCAGCTTTTTGTCGCGTTTGCAGACAATAAAAAGGGCATGGCAGTTACAAAACGTACACTTTCTAAATGGCTTACTGATTGTATAGCCTTTGTATATTCTAAGTCGAATCAGGCCTTGCCCACCAAACCTAAGGGCCATTCTACCAGATCCGTTTCCACTTCCTTGGCTCATGCAGCTCGTCTGCCTTTGGACACGATTTGTGCAGCAGCCACATGGTCTAAACCACATACTTTCATCGCTCATTATAGGGTTGACAAAGCCTCCAAAGACAGGATATCTTTTGGTTCCACTGTGCTTAGGAACGTTCTTCCATGAGTCACTCGGGGTGACGGAGCTAGGGACGCTACCCGTGTGTAAGAACAAACGGCGAGATTGAACACTCTCACATAAAGAAGTTATGTTCTTACCATAACGTTCTATGTGGAGTGTTCATCTCGCCTTTGTTCTTACATTCCCTCCCTTCCTTCCCGTGTTTGGAAGAACGAGTAGGACTAGAGTCTGGTCCACATGCCTTAACCTCTTCCGGGTATATTGTCTCTTACCTCATGGGGTATATTTCGCTACCCTTTAGTTAATTTGTCAGTGAGATAGTGTCTCTGATTTTTGTGGCTGTGTGTAGCCTTAGCACCTGAGGTTTATGGTTGGTCTGGTTTGCTTGCAAACTAGATCTTGAGTTAATGGCAGGGAGGATTGTGGGATATAGCCTGGTCTCGAGCTTCTCTAAGATGCAGAGCTTTGCTATGCGGCCGGCTCGGCTCCGAACCCGTGTGTAAGAACAAAGGCGAGATGAACACTCCACATGGAACGTTATGGTAAGAACATAACTTCTTTTTTTTGTATACTGGCCGGACGTTCAAGTAGTTAAGTAGAGAATAACCCAAAGGTTAGGAGTACTGCAACATGGAAGAGAAGGACATCTGTGGTTATGTTAAGATTTTACACAACTATTCTTTCTGAATGAACATTGTATTGGATGTACTTAGAGGCTTTATTTGTGAAAAAATAACACTGAAAAATGTTTTTGATCCGTATTCGCTGGTGTGTTTCTTCACCGGTCAGAATATGGCAGCTATTTTTGTAAAATCATACGTTCAGTCAGTAAAAACTAAGACAAAATTCTAGCCAAGCTAGAATGTGCACTGTGTGATCCCTCAAACCTCTTGTATTAGAGGCACATGGGATATATGCAAATGACCCTTAAGGACATCAGCTGTTTCAGTTATATGGTGACTCTGAATGTCCATGACTTTTTCCTTTTTAAGTCGCCTAATGGACAACTAGGTTCATAGGTGTGTACTAAGCTGATGGCCCTGGGGCCTTTACAAGCCTTAGCCATAGGATTACCCTGGCATTGTGCCACCCTACCTTAGTTCCCAGTGCCTTTGTTGAGTAGAGCCACTGGAGTTATCCCTGGGGTGAATTTTCTGTTTCCCATCCACTCATCAATATTCCTCTTGAAGAGGGTCAGCGAGGTGCTCTGCTTGATATGTATAGGAAGTCTATTCCATAGCATGGGCAGTCTCTGGGTTATTAACCTGTCCCTCCAGTGAGTTCTGTTGATTGTGGTAATGAGGTTGAGGTGTCTGGACCGTGTGGTGCGGAGGGATTGGCAGATGTTCTTCGTGTTTCACTGTTGCAGTCATTACATTTGGGGTGATCTGCTGGCAGGTTGCCCTCAGTTGGCCTGATTAGCAAAGCCTTGGGTCCTGAGTCGGTTGTTGTCCCTTCTTCCATGATGTCAGGGGTATAAAACATGCAGCCGATGCCATTACATCAGTCTTTCTTGCCGCGCGGTGCCCGAAGCAGAAGTAGTTTGCAAGTGCCGGTCGACCGACTCCTGAAATTTTCGTTTTTGAGTTTCAGAATCGAAGTCTTCAACTAAAAGCTAAGTACCCTGTTGGGGAAACTTTTTCTTGCTCCTTACCGATGTCAGTAAAAGTTAGAAGCAAATACTTCATAAGGATTTTCATTTGTACTGTATTCCTTGCCTAGGCCCTGACCACGACGTACCTTGCTGTTGGTTTTGTGCTTTATTTAATCAGCGCACTATCCGTCGTCGGTACATTTTTGCTTCTAAATATTTCGGTTATCGGTTTAATTATCCAGAAATTATGTCGGTTAGCCATCCGACTACCGGAATACCAAAAAAAATGCAAAGAAAAAAGAGACAGGCCGTTGAGGTCCAAAACTGCCCTTGACACTTCTCCTAAGCCAGTCGCCAGTTTGCCGGTACTCAGTGAGGCGCTTTTGCAGCCCCTGATACCCGCTACTTCTGATTCTCAGGCCTCTACTGAGACCCATTCGGAGTCCGGTATGTAGCGAGATGCTTTACATGTGGAACCCGTGGATGTCTCTACCTTGGATGGGTCCGGAGCCGCTGTGCAGGCACTGGCTTCTGAGGGTGTATTCAGGCCTACAGACTTGCATATTAAACTGACTCCAACTTCAGTACTAAGGCCTAAATCTCGATCTGTGTCTAAAAAAACAACGCCCAGACCACATGTTCAGGCCCCTATGCTTAAAAAACAAATGATCAAAATGGCTGAAGATTTAATTACTCTAATCAGGGGGTAGTCAAACCCCCCCTCCCCTCAAGAGGCCTAGGGTTGAACTAGACTATGAATCTTTTGAACAAGACTCTGTTTCGTCTGACTCTTCTAATGATCTGAATTTGGCCATACCTACTTATGAGGACACTGATGCAGAGGATTCCATTCCCTCTGCTTCTCCACCTGAGGATTTCTCTTTTGGGGAAACTTTACATACCATAAGGGTGCATTTCCAAAGTCAGGATTTTTCTGAATCCAAAAAGAGGCTTAGGGATTTCCTCCTCCTTCCTCAGCATAGGCCTTTGGCTATACCTCCTGTACTAGACATTGTTGATGGTGTTTTCGGAATCCAGTATGGCCCCTGATTCCTTGCCTCCAGCCTCTAGTAAACCAGAGAGGTACTACAGGGTTCCGGAGTCCCACAAATTCCTTTTCAAAAATCCTGTTATGGACCCTGAAACCATTTCTCAGGGGCCCAAAGGCATTAAGGCTTCCACTGCTAAAAATCCTACCCCTTCTGATAGAGACTCCAGGGCACTGGATAGGTGGAGTAAAAAGGTTTATACTTCTGCAACCTTAACAATCAGGGCGTTAAACTGTCAATTCCATATGCTAAAATATCAACAGCATATCATGGGGCTGCTTAAATAGAAAATGATGATGATTTCTGACTGTGTGGAAATTAAAGATTTACATTATTTATTGCATTCAGCTGAACAAGTTGGAAAACATACTTTGCAATGTGGTTTTGATTCCTTGGAGGCCTCTTGCAGGGCTGCTGTTACTGGGTCTGTGCTTAGATGGCATGCTTGGCTTAAGGAGCAATCTCTGCCTGATCATGTTAAAGCAAAACTGTTGGATGCCCCTTTGCCGCAGGACCGACTGGTAATAAGGCTGAAGAAGTTCTAAAAAAGATGGAAGATAAAGCTAAATCTATGCAAACTGTGAAAGATTTCTTACAAGTACAACCTCCTAGATTTAGTAGGCACTGGCCTATTAAGATGGTCCTTTAAAGCTCCTTCCAGAGCTGCTCCAGCCAAACCCAGACATTCCAAATCACCAGGTTTCAGTCCCAAGGGACTTTCAGAACTAAGCAATGTGCTGCTTCCACTTCCAAATCTGGAAATAACAAGGCACCACCGTATGGGAAACATTCTCAATGACTTCCCTTTAAAATTACCAAGTACTTACCACTTAGCTGCCCCTTTGGGGGGAAAACTGTTTCTTCATGCAGGAAACTGGCAACTTATAACCCAGGACAAATGTGTTTTAAATATAGTGTCCCAGGGATACAGATTTCATTTCCATACGCTGCCAACTCCAAACGGGTGGCCAGACCTGCCCCCAAATCAGTGGACAGAGGCTCAGAAGCAAGTACTTTCCCTCCTAAACATGGGGCATGTTCTTCGTGTTTCACTGTTGCAGTCATTACATTTGGGTAATTTGTTGGCAGGTTGCCCTCAGTCGGCCTGATTAACAAAGTCTTGGGTCCTGCGTCTGTTGCTGTCCCTTCTTTCATGACGTCAGGTCGTCAGGGGTATAAAACATGCAGCCGACACTATTACAGTCTCTCTTGCCACGCGGTGCCCGAAGCAGAAGCAGTTCACAAGTGCCGATCGGCCGACTCCTGAAATTTTTTTTTCGAGTTTCAGAACTGAAGTCTTCAACTAAAAGCTAAGTACCCCATTGGAGAAACTTTTTCTTGCTCCTTACCAATGTCCGTAAAAGTTAATAATTGTATTACTTGTGGGAAGCAAATACCTCATAAGGATTTTCATTTGTACTGAATTCCTTGCCTAGGCTGTGACCACAACGTGCCTTGCTGTTGGTTTTGTGCTAAATTTAATCAACGCACTATTGAACGTCGGGATATTTTTGCTTCTAAATATTTTGGATCGAGATTTGGTTAGCAATCAGACTACCGGAATACTTAAAATGCAAAGAAAAAGAGACCGTCGAGGTCCAAAACCGACGAAGCTTCTCCTAAGCCAGTCGCCGGTAGTCAGGCACTTTCGCAGTCCCTGATACCCGCTATTTTTGATTCACAAGCCTCTACTGAGACCCATTCAGAGTCCAGTATGCTGCGAGATACTTTAAGTATTGAACTCGCGGATGTCTCAACTTAGATGGGTCCGGAGCAGCTGAGCAGGCACCGGCTTCTGAGGGTGTTTTCAGGCCTAAAGATTTGTATATTAAACAGACGCCATCTTCAAAACTTAGGCAAAAAACTACTTCTGTGTCTAAAGAAACGATGCTTGGGCCCACGTGTACAGGCCCCAATGCCTAATAAATGATCAAAATTGCTGAGGATTTAATTACCTTGATCAAGGGTACCCATCCCCCTCCTGCTAAGAGGCCTAGGCAAGGCACTGACTATGAATTTTCAGATCAGGTATCTGTTTCTTCTGATTCCTGTTCTGACCAGGAATTATCTATCCCCACTTATGAGGACTCTGATGCAGAAGATTCCATCCCTTCTGCTTCTCCTCCTGAGGTGTTTCTTTTGGAGAAACTTTGCATACTTTAAGGGAACACTTTCACTGGGAGAGTTAGGATTTCTCAGAAACTAAAGAGAGACTTGGGGATTTTCTTCTTCTTCCTCAGCATAGGCCTTTGGCTATACTCCTGTTCTAGACATTGTTGATGATCCAGTATGGCTCCTGATTCCTTGCCTCCGGCTCCTAGTAAGCCAGGCAGATACTACAGGGTTCCTGACTCCCACAAATTCCTCTTTAAAAACCCTACTGCTGACCTTGAAACAATTTCTCAGGGTCCCAAGAGCGTTAAGGCTTCTAGTGCTAAAAATCCTACCCCTTCTGACAGAGATTCCAGGGCACTGGATAGATGGGGTAAGAAGGTTTACCATTCTGCAGCCTTGGCAATCGGGGCTTTAAACTGCCAATTTCGTATGGCATGTCATGGGTTTACTTAAACAGAAAATGATGTTGATTTCTGACTGTGTGGAAAATAGAGTTTCATGATTTATTGCATTCAGCTGAACAAGTTGGAAAACATACTTTGCAATGTGGTTTTGATTCCTTGGAGGCCTCTTGCAGGGCTGCTGTAACTGGATCTGGGATAAGAAGACACGCTTGGCTCAAGGAGTAAAATCTGCCTGAACATGTTAAAGCAAAATTGTTGGATGCTCCTTTACAACAGGACAGCCTATTTGATAGTAAGGCTGAAGAAGTTTTGAAAAGGATGAAAGATAAAGCTAAATCTATGCAAACTGTGAAAGATTTCCTACAAGTGCAGCCACCCAGGTTCAGTAGGCACTGGCCTACTAAGAAATGGTCCTTTCCAGTACCTACTAGAGCCGCTCAGGTCAAACCCAGACCTTCCAAAGGCTCCAGGTTTCAGTCACAAGGAACTTCTAGAACAAAGCAATGGGGTGCCTCCACCTCCAAATCTGGAGGTAACAAGGCACCTTCTTACGGTAAACAGTCTCAATGACTTTCCACTGCAATCACCAAGCACTTATCTTTTGGCCGCCCCTTTGGGGGGAAAACTGGCACGTCATGCACGAAACTGGCAACTGATTACCCAGGACAAATGGGTTTTAAATGTAGTGTCCCAGTGATACAGATTTCATTTCCACATGTTGCCAATCTCAAACGGATGGCCAGACCTGCCTCCAAATCAGTGGGCAGAGACCCAGAAACAAGTTATGTCCCTCATGGATATGGGGGCTGTTCAACCAGTACCAGAAAAGGAAAAGGGACAAGGTTTTTATTTAAGTCTTTTCCTGGTACCCAAAAAAGACAAATCATGGCGTCCAATTCTGGACTTATCCATTCTAAATACATTTCTGGACGTTCCAAAATTCAAGATGCTGACTCTCCAGCAGTTGCTACCTATGCTAGGCAAGGATGCCTGGTTGGTAACTCTAAACTTAAAAGAGGTTTACCTGCTTATCCCAATCAGGGAATCTTGCAGAAGATACCTCCGCTTCAAAGCAGGCTATTTGCATTACCAGTTCTCTGCACTGCCCTTTGGCTTATCTACTTTGCCCAGGGTCTTCATAAAGCACCTGGCACTAGTAATTGCATTTTGCAGGCAAAGAAATATTCAAATTTATCCATACCTGGATGATTGGCTAATTCAGGCAGAAAACAAAGACACTCTTCTAAAACATCTGGTATTTGTAAAAAGGCTTCTAACTTGTCTAGGGTACACCATAAACTAAAAGAAATCACAACTGGTACCCTCTCAAAAAATTACATTCCTGGGTGCAAGCTTGAATACAACTGCCCAGATGACTTACCTTACGCCAGAAAAACAAATTCAATTGATGACCTACTTCAAACAGGTGGCCACAAAAACCCAGCTATCTGAAAGACAAATTCTGCAGGCCTTGGGGTTCATGGCCTTTTGCATTCTTCTAATTCCATATGCAAGACTGCATATGAGGAAACGTCAGTGGTACCTAAAAGCTTATGGAGTCAACATTGTCACAGCCTGGAAACAATGATTCCTATCATTCTAGAAGCTGCTACCTGGACCTCAGTTCATACGTTCACCAAACATTACCATTTACCTCTTCTCTAAATCCAGAGCAGGCTTTGCCACTGCTGTCCTGCAGGGCCTTATAGCTGCTCCTAATGCTGTATAAATCCATCCTCCCCCTGTAGGTCTCTTTCTATACCTCTACTTTCTTTTACTATGCTTAAAAGCCTTTTTGGTGTATTTGCTTTTGTTTGGATGTATATTCTTGTGTTTTTTATTACTTATATATATTTTGCTCCCCATTTGGGGGGCACCTGACATCTGGGGCAAGAAAAACTGATGTAATGGCGTCGGCTGCATGTTTTATACCCCTGACGTCATGGAAGAAGGGACAGCAACCGATGCAGGACCCAAGACTTTGTTAATCAGGCTGACTGAGGACAACCCTGCCAGCAGATTATCCTAAATGTAATGACTGCAACAGTGAATACACTTGAACATCTACATTTATGGTAAGTGTACACAACTGTACTTTCCTTAGATTACAGCATTTATAACAGAGCTGGGTCAAACATGGCTTTGTAAGTCAAGCAGAGATAGTCTGTAAGTAAATGATATGAGACAGAGAATAGTTGGGAGTTTTTTTTGAGTATGTCCATATAGGACAAGTGTTTAAGGCCTAGGATCCTCTTTGTGAGGTACTTTTGCGACCTCTGCAGTTGTTGCAGGTGTAATGAGGTGCATGCCAAATGGGGGATTGTACTCAATGATTGGCGTAATAAGGGAAGAGTAGAGGGAGACAATGACCTCTTTCTTCCTAGATGCAAAACCCTTAGTAATGAGATGTGCCACATAGGACTTTCTGACCACAGTGGCATTGTGGTGATCAAAAGAGAGGTTGCTGTCAGCCTGTGTTCCCAGATCTCTTATAATGCCTTCTGTGTTCAGTGGACTACCATCAGTGTGGTAATTCATGGGAACCGGGTTTTTCCCAAAGGGGATGACACATTTTTTGGCATTGAGCTTAAGGTCATGGTTCTGACATCAGTCGTTGGTTGAGGCCATTCTGTAAAATGTCAACATCACTTGGGGAGTTAATAATAGCTCCCAACTTGCAATCTGTCAACTTTGTCAGCCAGAGTCCCTTCGTGTTGGCCTGGACTTCAGAGAAGTAGATACCAAACAGGAGAGGACCGAACCCTGTGGGATTCCACTCGTGACTAGTCAGCATTTTGACTTGGAGTCTGCTACCTTCACACTGTGGGTTTTATCTGTGAGCCAGTTTGCAATCCACCTAGTGAAGTAGGGGTTAATGCCTAGCTTTGTGAGTTTTTCTATGATTCCTGAGTGGGGATGGTATCAAAGGTCTTGGCCAGATCAAGGTAGGCTGTATGAACCACCGTGCCTTCATCCACAGCTCTGGTGACTGACTCAAAGAAGTCGACTAGCATGATCTACCATTCCCAAAACCAAACTATGTGGGATCTAAAGTTTGGAGATTCCCTGTATCCTTGTTTATTAGGTCCATAATGATGCATTCCATAGCTTTGCATATCAGATTTGTCAGGGTAATGGGGCAATAGTTCCCAGCATCTGTAGTCGCTCCTCCTTTGTGGAGAGGGATGACTGTAGCAGTGTGCCATTCTTTAGGGACACAGCCTGAGGTGAGGCTGTGATTGAACAGAGCACACAGGTGTGAGGTGCCAGTTCACTGTAATTCATGTAGACCACAGCTAGGGATATTGTCAGGTCCCATAGAAGCTGTATTCTTGGCCTTGGACAGTGCTGTTTTAACCTGTGCAGCAGTAATACTGGGTGTCTGGCAATCTACTGGTATTGTGATTGGTCCTTTGGGGGGGGGGGGTAAAGTTGGCACTGAATCTTTCAGCCAGTATATTGGCAGTATCTGTAGGAGGTACCATTGTGCAGTAGCTCAGAGCAAATCTGGGTATTGCTTTGGAGATTCTTTACATAACTACAGAAGGCCTTGTTGTTGTCTTTACTATCTGCTGCAATTCTGTTCTCATAGCTAGCTGTAGAGGATTTGATGAAGGATCTCAACTTTTTGTTAAGGCTGATAAACAAGTTTGTGTAGTCTTGGGACTTCACTTTATTCCACATCTGTTTCCTCCTTCTATTGTAGAGTTTGTTTATGGCAAGGAACCACCAGATGGGCTTCCTTTTATTGGAGGAGAGCATCTTGGTTTTGTTGGGTATGACAAGATCAATGCATTTGTGTACGTGTTCTTAGTGTATTGGTGTATGATTTGGCAGTCATGTAACTGTTCTCCATTTGCATGGGTGCCGTGAAGTTAGCCACTTCTGTTTTTAGGAGCCCAAAGTTTAGCCTTGGAGAAGTTTTTCATCGTGGTTACCTTTGCCGGGGGGGGTGGATTTCCAGTGTGATTAGTTTGTGGTGTGATCTAACCAGGGAGGAGCTGACTGTTGGTGTAGAGCAACGGTCACCCATGTTAGCAATGACCAGGTCAGGGATGTTGCTGCCTCTAGTGGGGATAAGAACGAGCTGGTCCAGGGCACTGGAATTAATGAACTCCAAGAAACGTTGGGCAAGTGTATCGGTACAAGAGTAGTTTTCCCAGTTAATGGAGGGGTAGTTGAAGTCGCCTAGTATGAGAGTGTTAGGTTGGACCCTAATATTCGCCAGGGTGCTTAGGAACGTGGAGTGTGAGTCTTGGGACATGGTTTAGGACCTATAGCATGCTACAACCTGGATAGTTGTCTTACCCAATGTTAGCTGCACCTGAAATATCTCTGATGCGTTATTTTGGCCTACCAGTCTGGAGGTGTGCGCTTCTTTTATGAATATGGAAACACCACCACCTTTGGAGCTTCGGTCCAAGTTCTAAGGCCGAAAGGTGTGGAATGAGTTATAGCCTGGTAGTGTAGGGGGTGCTTTGTGCTGCCTTGAACCAGGTCTCTGTTACAGCACAAATTTCTATGTTCTCCATTTTAAGGAGTGCTTCGAGCGAGTACATTTTGAGATTTAGACTTCTAGTATTGAGCAGCATGACCTTCAGACAACATTTGCTTGTAGCTGTTATAGTGGTAATTTGGTCTTTGGAACACCACCTAAAAAGGCACTGTAGGGGTGGCAAGAGCCTTGGCCAGTATCTGGAAGCCCAAGGGTGACAGATGCAAGCCATCTCTGGCCAAGCATTGAGGTCTGTTAGTCATGTCATCCTAGGCAGACCGATAATTTATCCCCTTAAAATGACACCAGGAACTTAGCCAATTATTGAAATGAATTGTTTTCTCCTTTTACTGTGGTATCATTCTGTGTGATGGTAGGATGCTGCTAGGGCTAGGGTCATACCCACCTGGGCTACATAATCCGAGATCTCCTCCATGTCTCTTTTCATGGGAGGTATGTCTCAGGTTATTCATTCATTCATTAATCCTTGGATTGGATACTCATAAAAAAACATCCCCACATATACGAATCTGGAACCCTCCCTGATGATATTAGTGACCACTCACTTACCTACATTATCAGGCATAAAACCAATGCCACCATTCCACCCACTATCAAGTCCATTAGATCCAAGAAAAACTTTAACCCTGACCTCTTCCAAAGTGAACTAAGAGCATGCAATTGGTCTCCCTTAAGACACCTCCCATTGGAGGAAGCTGTCAAATACTTTAATTCCAAATTCCTCACCATCCTAGATAACCATGCACCAAACCGCTCTATTAGAATCAAGACTAAATCTGCCCCATGGCTGTCAAAAGACACCAAACAAAAAATCCACCTTAGAAATAAATACTGGGCCAAATGGCGTATGACTAAAAACTCAGCTGACCATCAAAACTTTAGACAACTGAGAAATGAAACTAAGAAAGCTATACTGTCTGATAAAAGAAACTACTACTTACAGTTCCAGCAAACTAAACATAATAACCCACAAAAATTCTGGGCAAGTATTAACCAACTATTACACCCAGGTCACTCCATTACACCTAACCCACAAGGCACAGACTAGGAGAACCCAAAGCACACTGCCAATGCCTTCAATACTTTTTTCACTGAGGCCATTCAATCACTTGCCAGTCACCTATCACCTAATAATTTCACTTTACCTATCTCTAACACAACTCCACCCCCTCCTTTTCTCTTCCAACCCGTCCCTACAACATATATTCTTTCTCTTATCCAAAAACTTAAACCTTGCTCTCCTTCAGCAGATCAATTACCAGCTGAATATCTACAGAAATCAGCCAAATCCATAGCCTATCCCATTTCCATTCTGATTAACAGAACCATTAGTGAAGGACACATCCCTAGCATCTGGAAAGTCTCCCACATTATCCCCCTTCATAAAGGTGGAAAATCTACTGATTTCTCCAACTACCGTCCCATAGCCCTACTTTCACCTTTGGCAAAACTAATGGAAAAATGCATCCATAAGCAACTGCTAGACCACCTAATCCAAAATAACTTACTTTCCAGCTGTCAGCATGGTTTCAGACCATCCCACAGCACTACTACTGCCCTCCTTTCCTTTACTGACTGTATTAACAAAAACCAAAATGCCAATATGCTCTCCTCAGCACTATTTATCGATCTGTCCAAGGCATTTGATATGGTTAATCACCAAATACTTATAAATATCCTCAAATCCCTCTCACTAGATGCACTCACTATTAAATGGTTCCAATCCTATTTAGATAACAGACAACAGGCAGTACTTTGGCACAACACTCTATCTACCCATCTGCCCATTAACATTGGTGTCCCTCAAGGGTCCATATTAGGTCCTCTTCTTTTCTCCATATTTATCAATGACCTTCATCTAGCAATCCCCCAAGCTACACGTGTTCAGTACGCTGATGATTCTACACTTATATGTACAGCCACATCAACTTCTAAACTTCACTCCCTTTACCCAAGAAGTATTTAATACAGTAGAACAATGGTTTACACAACATTGCTTTCTGTTGAACCCCAAAAAAACAAAACTCCTCCTTTTCAATCCTACTCGTAAGACTGTCCCAATAGATTTCTCAGTAATATCCACAAATTGTACTCCCATATCACCTGACCCAACTACTAAACTACTTGGTATTACCATAGACAACAATCTTAACTTTGACACACACATCAACAATACGATAAAAACCGTCAATAAAAAGCTAGGCTCTCTCTACAGAATCAAACCATTCCTTTCACCAACAGTCAGAAAAACTATTGCTCACACCCATCTAATCTCTACACTCCTCTATGCCTCACCCATATTTACTAATTTATCTAAAAGTAACCTTGCCAAACTGGATATCTCCTACAATAACATTGCCAGGTTTGCTACTGGCAACCCATTCAGAACCCACCACTGCTATAATCTTAAGCAGCTTGGATGGCTAGAAATTCAGAATCTGCTTAAATTCCACCAACTAACCATTGCCCATAAGACACTCTACCAACCTTCCAGTACTCCTATATTAACTAACCTCATCTATCCCTATAAGAATCTGGATTCCTTGCGCTCATCACACAAACTTCTTGTAAACACCTCTAAATCTAATAACAAGGCTGGGGACTCTCTTTTCAGCAACACTGCTGGAAAATCCTGGAACCTTCTCCCCAGTGAACTTTCTTCAGTTTCCTCCACATCTCTTTTCAAAAACAAACTGAAACTTTTCCTAAGAACACACTGGCTATGCCCCTGTACTAAACCTGACTGATCAGTTTTTCCACTTTTTCTACTCATAACAGGTACTGCCTACCCACTATTTCCCTATAACTATCTCTACCTTCCTTCTTGCCACTTTACCTTTTTGATATCCCTTACCCTTCTGTTCATGCCCTAAGCTTACTCTTAGTGTGGAAACTCTTTAATATATATAAAAGACACACTTGTGCCTCTTTTAATTTGACTTTCTGTATTCTATCTGCAATCTGAACTGTACCTGCCTACTGCACTGCAAAGTATTTCTGTCCACTCTGTAATTTTGTCCACTACCTGCCTTCGGCACTGTGATGTATTTCTGTCCTCTTTGATTTTTCCAGCCTAACTTCTAATACTCTCTGTAAATATAAAGGTTTTTATTTTCCTGTTATCCCAGACCTATTTCTTCCCAGTCTATAGTATAATATTAGTCCTATTTTTAGTATTGTACTCAATTATTTAAAATGGGAGGTACTTAGACCTCTATGATAATTTATGTATTAACCTGTAACAACATTGTTTGTAAAAATGTTTTATTTTGCTATTTTTTTCTGCACGGAGCTTATCTCCCCGGGCCTCTGCTGAAAATGGATATGTATCCAGTTGGACTAGCCCGGTCAACAAATGTAAAATAAAATAAAAAAATAAATAAAATTCACACCCACATGTACAATAACTGAGTCATATTTGTACCTGTTATTGAGGGACCTGAGTGCGTGCGGTATGTGACTGATCCTGGTACCTGACAGGCAGCTGACTGTTACCTTCTCCTTATTCAGCCTAGTGAGTGGGATATCAGTGTGCCTCACTATCGTGTCACCTATGACTATTGTGTTGGGCATGCTGTTTTGCCTTAGGGGCTTTGGTTGAGTGGCACACTGTTTTAGGAGACTTATGTGTCTCGTGATTAGTGTTGTGGTGGTCAAGTGTGTTTCTGCCTTGGAGGTCTCTGCTGTTTGAGGAGATTTGTATTGAGAGCCTCTGCAAAAGTGTGTGTGGGGTTTGTGTTTTTATGTGAAGACAGTGCTGGTGTGTGTTCTGGAGCTCTATGTGTTCCATGTGGTTTGGTGCAAGTGTTGACCTTCTCCTCTTGACCAGCTATTCTGGTCTTAGCTGGAGAGTGGGTGGTTTCCAATTTGGATATATAAGTGCATCACTCGCAAGTCTGAGTGTTGGGAGGTAATAGGAGAGGGTTGTCAGTGTACATGAGGCATTTGTTTCATTGCCTCAGGATGCCCAATTTCACCATGTTAATAGGAGAAAGCACAGAGAAATGACCTTTAGACATGCCTGGAGGGGTGGACATTAATAATCAGTACTGGATCCGTTTCCTTGTAGAACGTTTAGTGCTGGTAACACTTTTGTATGCTACATTAATTGCTACAAGAAGTCTGGTAAAGTGCTAGACTAATCAGCTAGAGAAAGTGCAGGAGAGGCGAGAACTAGTAGATCTAATGGAAAAATTGAAGAGCAGACTTTGGCACAGCTCAGATGCTTACAAACAGTCCTGGATACAGCAGATCTGTATCTGGACTAGACTAGTCACAGGAATGGCTGAAACAAGTGCAAATGCAGGCTTTTAAACCAGAAAGTTGAAAGAGATGGAAAGAACTGCCCAGACGGCCAGTAAACCACAATTTCTGGGCCAGAAACCATTCATCTTGTGGTAGATAAGCTACCTAGTACTTACTCCCAGTGATGAGCTAGAAGGCTTCCCTCCAACACAGAAAGGCTTGGGGGGCTCAGAAGCTTACAAACAGTCTTGCATACAGCAAAATCTGTATCTGGACTAGACTAGTCATAGGAAAGGCAGGAAATGAGCTTTGAATTTTTTTTTTTTACAGAAGGGGCAGCTAAAACAGCACTAAAAACATTTCAAGTGCAGTGCAAGCTAGCACACTTGAGTGTGTTGCAATATTAGAGCAAATACAGTTTAAATAAATGCAATTTATTCAAACTGTATTCTGAACTGAATTCAATTAATGTTTTATTCAACTCTGAACGGTTAAAAAGTGCCACAAAATATACTTGTCAGCTGAGAAGCACCCTCAGTCAGGACACAAGGAGATTCTAGCAAAAAAAATATATTTTTTGTTAGTAAAGTGAAAAGGGAGAAAGCAGGAACAGACGATAAGAACCTAAGTGGGTCGGCCTTCTCAAATTTTCGCTCTGTATTAGGTCGAATGAGCTAATGACACTAGACCGGGAGGAGTGTCCTAGATCAAATTTACAGTATGGGCGGGCAACTTTAAAGCCATCAAGTATAAGAATAAGACAACAATATAGGGAGGGAGGGTGGGAAACTATTACAGCTACTAGCTGTAGCCACTAAACCACTAAATGAAAGTTTTAAGCAGATAAACGAGCAAGGCGAATCTAGAAAATGCTTTTAACTGCAAACAAATCAGTTATATGATACCTGACTAGAACCCAGAAACTTCACAAAAGATTCAGGCCAATAAAGCCAAACCCCACTAGCTGTGGACATGCATGTTTCAACCTTGTTATGGCCTCATCGGCACAGCACAAGTGGACTGATGTTCTTCGTGTTTCACTATTGCAGTCATCACACTTGGGTTATCTGCCTGCAGGTAGCCTTCAGTCGGCACGAATACCAGAGTCTTGGGATTTCTGTGTCGGATGCTGTCCCCTCGTCCATGATGTCCAGTCGTCATGGGTATAAAACATGCAGCCGACACCATTACATCTGTTTGTCTTGCCGTGAAGGAGCCCAAAGCAGAAGCAATTCACAAGTGCTGGTCGGCCACTACCTAAAATTTTCGTTTTTCGAGTTTCAAACCGGAAGTCTTCTAAAGCTAAGTACCCCATTGGGTTCCTTTTTTCTTGCTCTAACCGATGTCATAAAAAGTTAGCAATTGTCTTACCTGAGGAAAGCAAGTACCTCAAAGAGATTTTCATTCTTACTGCGTCACCTGTTTAGGCCCAGACCACGATGTCCCTCGCTGTCGGTTTTGTGCCTTGTTTAATGCCCGGACCATTCGTCGTCGGGCTATCTTTGTCGCTAAATTCTTTCGCTGTCGTTCTCTGTATTCCGAAATGGCTTCGATAAGCCATCCGACTCCTGATCTTCCAAAAAAAAGTAAAGATAAAGACCGACAGACTGCATAGGTCCAAAACTGCCGACGATGCTTCCGTTAAGCTAGTTGCCAGTCTGCTGGTACTCAGTGAGGCGCCTTTGCAGCCCCTGATGCCCGCTTCTACACATTCGCAGGCCTCTGCTCAGACCCATTTGGAGTCCAGTATGCCGCGAGATGCCTCTTCGACTATGGAACCTGCGGATGTCTCTACCTTGGATGGGTCTGGAGCTGCTGTGCACGCACCGGCTTTTGAGGGTCTTTTCCTACCTACCGATATTCGTATTAAACTCACAACTTCATTTTTAGCTAAAACTACTGAGTTTCTAGGGTTCAGAGTTCGCACTATGGCTAGAAAACCGACGACCAAAGCGCATGCTCAAGCTCCCATGCCAAAAAAATAAATGCTTATAATGGCTGAAGACCTTATTACTCTAATTAGGAGAAGCCAGCCTTCCCCTGTTAAAAGACAAAGAATTGGATTTCATTCTGATTCTACAGACCAGGAGTCCGATGACTCTGACCCTTCTGATTACCAGGACATTCCCTTATCAACCTATGAGGATTCAGATGCAGAGGAATCCATTCCCTCTCCCTCCCCACCAGAGGATTTTTCTTTTGGTGAAACCTTGCATACTTAAGAGAGCATTTTCGCTGGGAATGCTAGGGCTATCCTCCATCCAAAAAGAGACTCAGAGAATTTGTAGAGTTGCCTCAGCACAGGCCTCTAGCTGTATCTCCTGCCCTGGATATTGTAGATGATGTCTTCATGGAATCCAGTCTTACTCCAGACACTTTACCACCAGCACCTAGAAAACCTGACAGGTACTACAGAGTACCTGATTCTCACAAATTTCTCTTTAGGAATCCTACTACGGACCTTACCCCTTCAGACAGGGATTCCAGAGCTTTAGACAGAGTGGGTAAAAAGGTATATACCTCTGCAACTCTTGCCATCAGGGCATTGAATTGCCGGTTTTACATGTTGAAGTGCCAGCAACATGTTATGGAATTAGTTAAACAAAAAATGGTGTTACTTCCAGATTGTGCAGAAAATAAAGATTTACAAGAGTTAATGCATTCTGCAAATCAAGTTAGTAAACGTACTTTACAGTGTGGTTTTGATGCCCTAGAAGCATCTTCAAGGGCTGCAGTCACTGGGTCTGTACTGAGAAGACATGCTTGGCTGAAGGAACAAATCTTGCCAGATCATGTCAAAGCAAAATTACTAGACGCTCCTTTAAATCAGGCCCGTTTGTTTGGTACCAAAGCAGAAGTTCTTAAAAAGATGGAGGAAAAAGCTAAATCTGCACAAACTGTCAAAGAATTCTTACAATTGCAGCCACCTAGATTTAGTAGGCATTGGCCTTCTAAAAACTGGTCCTTTCCAGCCCCTTCCAGGCCTTCTCAGTCCAAACCCAGGGGAAACAGACCACCAAGACTACAGTCTCAGGGTATGCAGAGATCTAAAGAATGGAGTGCCCCCACCTCAAAAACAGGGAGCGGTAAGCCACCCCCTTATGGAAAAAGTTCACAATTACTTTTCAGTTATACTTCCCAGCCATGCCCAATTACTTGTGCCCCTAGTAGGAAAAATTGCCCTTCATGCAAAAAAAAACTGGATGTTCATTACTCAGGACTGATGGGTTCTAAACATTGTATCCCACGGATACAGATTATACTTCCATTCACTGCCAACCCCAAGCAGGTTTCCAGACCTTCCTCCAAACCAGTGGGCAGAGACTCAAAAGAAAGTACTTTCCCTTCTCAATATCAGGGCTATTCAACCTGTACCATTACAACAAAGGGGACAGGGTTTCTACTACAGACTCTTCCTGGTGCCAAGAAAAGAGGGCTCTTGGCACCCTATCCTGGCTCAATCAATTCTCAACACCTTTCTTGTGGTCCCAAAATTCAAAATGCTTTCCCTGCAACAGCTCCTCCCCATGCTAGCCAAGGATGCCTGGTTAGTCACCATAGACATAAAAGCAGCTTATCTGCACATCCCCATAAGGGAGTCTTGAAGGAAATCTACGTTTCAGGGCAGGCTCTATGCACCATCAGTTCTCTGCACTTCCCTTTGGCTTATCTACTGCACCCAGAGTATTCACAAAGTGCCTGGCTCCAGCCATTGCATACTGCAGGCAGAGCAATATTCAGATTTTCCCATACTTGGACGATTGTTTGATTCAGGCGGACAGTCAGGAATTGTTACTTCAGCACCTGGCATTTGTAAAAAGACTCTTAACTTCATTGGGGTACACCATCAATGAAAAGAAATTGCAATTGGTGCCCAGTCAAAGAATTGTATTCCTGGGAGCAAGCTTGAACACAACTTCACAGATGGCATTCCTCACTATGGAAAAGCAGGTCGTTTTGACCAACTATTTCAAACAATTAAAGGGGAAAGGATCCTGCACTCCCTTGGACGTGCACAGACAGCTTAGGTTCTACCTTGACAGAACTAAACCTTTCAGAAAATCTGACCAACTGCTAATCAGCTTTTCTACAGGGGCAGAGGGCAAGGCCATTTCAAAGCAAACCATTTCCAAATGGATAGCACACTGCATCCATTTCTGCTACAAGCACCATGGAAAACCTACCCCACAGGGGATCAGAACACATTCCACTAGGGCTGCTTCCACCTCTACAGGATTTCTCATGGGAGTCCCCTACCAGAGACATTCTGGAAGCTGCAACCTGGAGTTCTGTACACACCTTCAAGCACTACCATTTACCTATTTTTTCTAAATCCAGAGTTGGTTTTGCCACAGCAGTTTTACAAGGCCTGCTAGCCAGCCCTAACACTTCTTGACTGCCTCCACCCTTCCTCAGCTTTGGGAATCAATCCAAGTGTGATGACTGCAACAGTGAAACACGAAGAACATAGTGCAGTTGTGTACACTTACCATAAATGTAGATGTTCGAGTGTATTCACTGTTGCAGTCCTGGATGTTCTTCATGTTTCACTATTGCAGTCATTACATTTGGGTAATCTGCTGGCAGGTTGTCCTCAGTCGGCCTGAATAACGTGGCCTGCGTCTGTTGCTGTCCCTTCTTCCATGACTTCAGGTTGTCGGGGGTATAAAACATGCAGCCGACGTCATTACCTCAGTCTTTCTTGCCGTGCGGTGCCCAAAGTAGAAGCAGTTCGCAAGTGCCGGTCGACCGACTCCTGAAATTTTCGTTTTCGACTTTCAGAACCAAAGTCTTCAACTTAAAGCTAAGTACCCCGTTAGGGAAACTTTTTCTTGCTCCTTACCGATGTGAGTAAAAGTTAATAATTGCATTACTTGTGGGAAGCAAATACCTCATAAAGATTTTCATTTGTACTGTATTCCTTGCCTCGGCCCTGACCATAACGTACCTTGCTGTCGGTTTTGTGCTTTATTTAATCAGAGCACTATCCGTCGTCTGTACATTTTTGCTTCTAAATATTTCGGTTCTCTGTTTAATTATCCAGAAATGACGTCGGTTAGCCATCAGACTACCGCAAAAATAGAGAGATGGGCAGTTGAGGTCCAAAACTGCTGACTGCGCTTCTACTAAGCCAGTCGCCAGTTCACCAGTACTCAGTGAGGTGCTTTCGCAGCCCCTGATACCCACTATGTCTGATTCTCAGGCCTCTACTGAGACCCATTCGGAATCCGGTATGCCACGAGATGCTTCACCTATGGAACCCACGGATGTCTCTACCTTGGATGGTCCGGAGCCGCTGTGCAGGCACTGGCTTCTGAGGGTGTATTCAGGCAAACAGACTTGCATATTAAACCGACTCCACCTTCAATACTAAGGCCTAAATCTCGATCTATGTCTAAAAAAAAAAAACTACACCCAGGCACCCAGGCCACATGTTCAGGCCCCTATGCCTAAAAAACAAATGATCAAAATGGCTGAAGATTTAATTACTCTAATCAGGGTATTCAACCCCCCCACCCCTTCTAAGAGGCCTAGGCCTGAGCTTGACTATGAATCTTCTGAACAGGACTCTGTTTCTTCTGACTCTTCTAATGACCTGGATTTGTCCATACCTATTTATGAGGATTCTGATGCAGAGGATTCCATTCCCTCTGCTTCCCCCCTAAGGACATTCTTTTGGGGAAACTTTACATACGTTAAGGGAGCATTTCCACTGGGAAAGTCAGGATTTTTCTGAATCCAAAAACAGGCTTAGGGATTTCCTCCTTCTTCCTCAGCTTAGGCCTTTGGCTACACCTCCTGTACTAGACATTGTTGATGATGTGTTTTCAGAAACCAATATGGCCCCTGTTTCCCCTGCCTCTGGCTCCTAGTAAACCAGACAGATACTACAGAGTTCCTGAGTCCCACAAGATGTTCGTCGTGTTACATTGCTGCAGTCATCACACGTGGGTTATCCTGCCGTCAGGCGGTCCCGCAGTCGGCTAGAGTTCGAAAGTCTTGGTCCGGCGTCGGTTGCTGTCGCTTCTTCCCTGACGTCAGTGCGCCAGGGGTATATAATATGCATCCGACGCCATTTTCTTCAGTCTTTCTTGCCGCGCGGTGTCCGAAGCAGAAGCAGTTCGCAAGTGCCGGTCGGCCGACTCCTGAGATTTTCGAAGTCGAATTTCAGATCCGAAGTCTTCAATAAAGCTAAGTACCCCGTTGAGGAAACCTTTTTCTTGCCTCAGACCGATGTCAGAAAAAGTTAATAATTTTATTTCTTGTGGGAATGAGATAAAACAAGGTACGGCTGCTATCCAGAGGTCCCAATTCCAGAGGAAGAACCAAACAATAACGAAAATACAGGACGAGACCACCACTACTGCATACATAAAAATTCCAAGGTTTTATTGAAAGAAATGAGCGCTTTCACGTGCTAAACCCTGCACGCTTCTTCATATTTCACTTTACCAATTGGTACACAGTTCTTAAATACTATCTAAATCATTTTAATTAACATCATTCAAGCAATAATCAAATAAATCAAGTAATTCAAATAACCATGGTAACTATTAAACATTCAAGGCAGCTACTTAAACATACTGCTAACCTGGGCTATGCATAGCAAAACACTATACTGATAGATGCTAAAACTTGATATAATAGAATATGTATAAAACAAATATTACATATAATAATACATAATAATAATAATACATTAGGGTTATGGATAATGTAGTATCAAATACTAAAGAAGTTGCTTATAGAAATAACACCACCGGTCTTGGCTTGGCTCCTGCACCTTTAAATGACAGCTTGCCATTAACTTCCACTTTTTCGGTAGCTACTCCACCACCTAATCAGCAGGTGCTAGTTGAACAACAGGTTGACATTGCTTTAGGAGCAAGGCCGAAAGTCCAGGACAAGGGTCCAGGAAGTTTTTTACCATATCCAGTAAAACTACGCGAACCCTTCAGGAACAGATCACACAGCCGGGAACGGAGGAAGCGGAAGTTTTCAGGAGGATTCCAGACCAACGAGCGAAGAATCAGGAACTGAACCATTTAGTTTTTAACCTTTCCAGTCTTGAACTTATTGAAATTGATTATTCTTTATTAAACAAAGGCTTATCTTTCATACCGTCACAAGGTAGTGATTTGTGTGAACTATTGACAGATTTGCGCTTATTTGGACGCTCAGTTGCACTGAAGTTGATGTTTAATAATGACAACACCACGCAATGTATAAATAGATTTAAACGCAAAAGTTCTTTTGTCCCTGTTTTTCCAGGTAATATGAATTGTTTTATACAATTATGTGAGAATGATTTTTATGCTTATTTCAGGAGACATGAACGAAAATGTACTTATTTTAACTTGAATAAGGAACAGCAAACTTCTTTATTTAATCTTTGTAATAATGTTGACCTGACCATAAAGCCAGCTGATAAGGGGGGAGGTATGGTATTACTTAATACTGATGATTACCATACATCCATGATGGATATGCTGCAAGATACTAATACATATTTGAAAGTTGATTCGGAGTATTTGCTTAAACTTGTCAAGAGAGTGTATGATGATCTCTATGATTTGTTAATGTGTAGACAGGTCACGAATTATATGAGAATTTTTTGGTTGATTTTCCACTGATACCTTATATAAAAGGCTTGCCGAAGATCCACAAGGGTATCTTACCCCCCCCCCCCCCCATTGAGACCCATGGTGGTAGGTGAAGGCTGGGTCACTGAAAGAATCTCTATTTGGAAAGTGTGCTGGGACCGATAGTGAGAAATATTCCTGTCATTCTTAAAGATAGTTACCAATTGATCAATGAATTAAATACTCTGTCCAATGATATTGATTGTCTACCTACTTGTATATTAGTAACCTTAGATGTGAAAAACTTGTTCACATCTATTCCTAATGATTTCGGTATAGAAGCCATAAGGGAATATTTATGTACGTTGGATAATCTCAACAATGAACAGGTTATTTTGATTTGCACACTTTTAGAACTTGTATTATCTAATGTATTTCTTTATAGAGACATGTTATATGTACAGAAGTGGGGGGTCGCTATGGGGCCCCCTGTGAAAATTCATATGCAAACTTGGTAGTACATCAATGGGAGAGAAGATTTATGTTTGACAGTATATACTATAAGAATGTTTTATTATACAGAAGATTTGTTGATGACATCTTATTTTTTTGGAAAGGTAGTGTAGAAGAATTACATGCTTTTATCAATTATTTAGAATCAGCTACTGATTTCCTAAGATTTTCACTTGAATTTTCACTTAATAAAGTGGACTTTTTAGATATAAGCTTAACAAAAGTCAGTCAGGGCAATATCTCTACGGCTTTATACAGAAAGCCTGGTTGGAAAAATACATTACTGCACTTTAGTAGCATGCATCCTAGGTTTGTTTTTTCAAACATAGTGAAGGGACAATACCTTAGAATTATCAGGACCTGCACAGACACTTTAAGCAACAACAACTGGATCTTATGTATGCTTTATTGTTGGATAGAGATTATCCTGACTCCATGTTAAGCAGGATTAAAGAATCCGTTTTGAATGTCTCTGAATACAGAGGCAATAACATTAAAGGAGTCACTAGTTATAGACGAGATAGGATGAATTTAGACAAAGATACCAAGATAAAGTTTATAACTAGATATACTAATGACAATAAGAATATTATAGATATCATTAATAAGAACTGGCAGGTACTTACTGTTGATCCCAAGATTCAGAATATAGTAGGTAGTATTCCTCACTTTACATATAGAAATAGTAAGAATCTGAGAAGGATCCTATGCATTGAACACTTTCAAAATGAAGTTACTAGTCATACCATTAGAAATAGAAATAGGCTGGGTACATTTCCCTGTAATAAATGCAACATGTGCAGATTTATTTCGAAGGAACAAAATTTTATCCACCCTGTTATTAATTATAGATTTACACCAAAATTTTATGCCAGTTGCGAAGATGAAAATCTTATTTACCTGGCAACTTGCGGACATTGTTCAGTATTTTATGTAGGTATGACCTCTAGAAAGTTAAAAGATAGGATGTACAATCATTTATATGATATAAAAAGAAATAATCAAATGAATGCCCTAGGAAAACATATAAATAATTATTCAGATCACATTTTTGAATTTAGGGTATTACAGATAGTAAATAAAAATAAGAGAGGGGGGAACAACAAGAATTATCTAGAATCTATTGAACTATGTTGGATTTTTAAACTACGAGCACATTTAGAACCAGGCCTAAATCAATTTGTCAGTATCAAGCCGGTGTTGGTTGCCCGCAAATATTAAGTTATTTAATTAATACCATATTCAATAATTTTTATAAGAATTTTTCATTATTTTTATGTTTCATGTATATATTATTTTTATCATATAGTTACTATATATATTATATACATATTTATTATATGTAATATTTGTTTTATACATATTCTATTATATTATATCAAGTTTTAGCATTTATCAGTATAGTGTTTTGCTATGCATAGCCCAGGTTAGCAGTATGTTTAAGTAGCTACCTTAAATGTTTAATAGTTACCATGGTTATTTGAATTACTTGATTTATTTGATTATTGCTTGATTGATGTTAATTAAAATGATTTAGATAGTATTTAAGAACAGTGTACCAATTGGTAAAGTGAAATCTGAAGAAGCGTGCAGGGTTTAGCACGTGAAAGCGCTCATTTCTTTCAATAAAATCTTGGAATTTTTATGTATGCAGTGGTGGTGGTCTCGTCCTGTATTTTCGTTATTTCTTGTGGGAAGCAAATACCTCATAAGGACTTCCACTCTTACTGTATTCCGTGCCTAGGCCCTGATCACGACGTCACTAGTTGTCGGTTTTGTGCTAGATTTAACAAACGCACTATAAAGAGACGTTTTGATTTTGCTTTACACTACTTTGGCCGAAGGTTCAATTATACCATGTCGTCGGATCAGCCGACGACCTCAATACCAAAAAGTGCAAAGACAAGGATAGACAGGCATCCGAGGTCCAAAACCGACAAAACCTCTTCTAGGCCAGTCGTCGGTTCTCAGTGAGGTGCTTTTGCAGCCCCTGACACCCGCTACCTCAGAGCCACAGGCTGCTTCCGACTCCCACGTGGAGATATCTAGGCCTTTGGAAACTCAAGGTCTTGGGCCTGCGGAAACTAATCCCTCAGATGGGTCTGGAGCTGCTGAGCAGGCACCGGCTTCTGAGGGTGTTTTCAGACCTTCACAACTTACCATTAAAACAACAGCCAAGACAAAGGTACCATTAAAGACAAAGAAACAAGTACAGCATTCTCCTGGACAGTCCTACATGCCTAAGAAACAGATGCTTAAAATGGCCGAAGACCTCATTACTGTAATCAGGGGTTCCCATACCCCTCCTGAGAAACGGCCTAGGCAGGATGCAGACTATGACTCCTTTGATCAGGTTTCCATTTCCTCTGATTCCTCTTCAGACCAGGGATATTCTTTACCCCCCTATGAGGACTCTGATGCTGAGGAATCTATCTCTTCAGCCTCTCCTCCTGAGGATGACTCTTGGGGAAACTTTACATACCATGAGGGAACATTTCCATTGGGAAAGTCAGGAATACTCAGAATCCAAGAAAAGGCTCGGGGATTTCCTCTTATTGCCTCAGCACAGGCTCCTGGCTATTCCGCCTGTGCTAGACATTGTGGATAATGTGTTCTCTGAATCCAGCTTATCTCCTGACTCTTTGCCCCCTGCTCCAGCCAAGCCAGATAGGTATTATAGAGTCCCTGACTCTCACAATTTTCTTTACAAAAACCCTTCTGCTGATCCAGAAACTATTTCCCAGGGTCCAAAAGGGGTTAAGGCTTCCATTGCAAAAAATCCAGTACCGTCTGACAGAGATTCCAGAACTTTGGATAGATGGGGGAAGAAAGTATACACGTCTGCAACTTTAGCAGTAAGAACTTTAAATTGCCAGTTTCACATGCTTAACTACCAACAGTATTTAATGGCTCAGTTAAAACAGAAAATGCTTGCTAGCTCAGAAGCTCCTGATTGTAAAGAAATGCAGGATTTATTGCATGCAGTTGAACAGGTAGGAAAACATACTCTGCAATGTGGTTTTGATTCTTTAGAGGCCTCTTGTAGAGCCGCAGTTACATGTTCTGTTATTCGAAGACATGCTTGGTTAAAAGAACAGAGTTTACCTGATCATGTTAAGGCAAAGTTATTGGATGCTTCTTTACAACATGATGCCTTGTTTGTTGTTAAGGCAGAAGAGGTGTTAAAGAAAATGGAGGATAAAGCTAAATCTATGCAAACAGTCAAGGATTTGTTACAGGTACAGCCACCTCGATTTAGCAGAAATTGGCCAACAAAAAATTGGTCCTTTCCAGTGTCAGACAGGCCACAGAGAGGCAGATCTCAACCCCAAGGCTCAAACAGACGACAGTGGGGCACCTCAACCCCAAGAGGAGGTGAGGACAAGTCTCAACCTTACAGGAAACGGTCACAATGACTTTCCTTTGTGTATGCCAAACACGTCCCTTCTGGAAGCCCCCTTAGGGGGAATACTAGCACTTTTCTCTCAAAACTGGCAAACAGTCACCCAAGACAAATGGGTCCTGAATATTGTGTCTCAAGGTTACAGATTCCACTTCCATACTTTACCAAAGCTAAAAGGAATGCCAGACCTGCCACAAAATCAGTGGGCAGAGGCACAGAGCAAATGTCAGCCCTCATGGACATGAGAGCTATACAAAAAGTACCACAACAGGAACAAGGAGAAGGATTTTACTGAAGACTCTTCCTGGTCCCCAGAAAGGCCTATACTGGACCTATCAATTCTGAATACTTACCTGGATATTCCGAAATTCAAAATGTTGACATTACAGCAGCTTCTACCCATGCTGGGCAAGAAGGCTTTGCTTGTTACTCTGGGCCAAAGAGGCATACCTGCATGTCCCTATCAGACAAAATTGCAGAAGATGCCTCCGATTCAAAGCTGGTACAATGCACTACCAATTCTCTGCACTGCCCTTTGGCTTATCTACTGCGCCCTGGGTCTTCACAAAGTGCCTGGCACCAGTAATTGCATTTTGCAGACAAAAAGGAATTCAAATATATCCATACCTGGACGACTGCCTCATTCAAGCCGAGACAAAGGACATTCTTCCACAGCATCTGGTGTTTGTGAAAAAGTTGCTAATTTCTCTAGGGTACACAGTAAACGAAAAGAAGTCAAAACTAGTGCCCTCACAACAGACTGCATTCTTGGGTGCCAGCTTAAATACAACGGCCCAGATGGCTTACCTCATGCCAGAAAAACAAGTGCAACTAACTCAATATTTTCAACTACTGGCAAAAACGTCCCATCTCCCTGCAAGAAAAATTCTGCAGGCCCTGGGATTCATGGCATCCTGCATACTTGTAATACCATATGCCAGACTGCATATGAGGAAATTACAATGCTTCCTAAAAAATGTTTGGACTCAACTTTCTCACAGTCTGGAAGCAGTAATTCCAATAATTCCCTGCCTACAACAGGAGTTTCGATGGTGGGCACAGGCATGTCACCTAAACAAGGGTCAGCCTTTTACCCAACCCACAGCCAGGCAAACTCTAACAACAGATGCTTCGGATTATGCCTGGGGAGCACACATGGCAGGAAAATGCATTCAGGGCAAGTGGACCACAGACCAGATGCATCTTCACATCAATCAAAAAGAGATGTTGGCTGTTCAAAATGCCCTAACAGCTTTCAAGGACCTTCTACATCCAGGACAACTATTACTAAAGACAGACAACACCACAGTAATGTGGTACATAAACAAACAAGGGGGCACTCATTCTTATCTCCTATGCAGGCAAGCCATGACCTTGTGGAACACAGCCCTAACGTACCAAGTTCACCTGCAAGCACAATTCCTGCCAGGAAAGAAAAATACTCTGGTAGACGACCTAAGCAGAAATATCATGGACCCTCACGAATGGAAATTGAATCCACAAATCTTCAGCATGAAAACACAAAAATGGGGATGCCCAGACATAGATCTTTTTGCCTCCCCTCTGAATTGCCAACTACAAAAATTCTGCACAAGGACTTATCACAAACAAGCATGGAAAGTGGATGCTCTTCTGTTCAGCTGGAAAAACCTAAAGGTCTATGCCTTCCCACCACTGCCTCTCCTTTCAAAGGTACTCCTAAAAGCCAGACAAGAAAAACCAGAGATGATCCTGATTGCTCCAGACTGGCCACGCCAGCAGTGGTACACTATCTTAAGGAACTTAGCTCTGGGCCCACCATGGATTTTGCTCCAAATTCAACACCTTCTGACTCAACAAAACAATTGGATCCTGCACAGTCAGCTCAAAACCCTAAACCTGGCAGCATGGCAGATATTTAGTCAAGCAGGCAACACCTCTCTCTAAAGCTGTTATCGATGTAATTTTGGAGGCCAGGAGGCCTAGCACCAGGAAAGCTTACTCAGAAAATGGAAGAGATTCTGCGCCTGGAACCAGGCTCACAGCCTTGACCCTCTTGTTCCAAACATTCCTCAGATTTAACAATACTTAACTGAGATGCTGGACAGAGGCCTATCCTTTTCATCAATTAAGATTCACGCCTCTGCCATTTCTGCACATTACAACACGGATCCTCCTTTATTCTCGCATCCCTTGCTAAAGCAGTACCTCAGAGGGGCTAAAAACATAAGACCGCCCTGGAGAGCACCAGCACCAACTTGGGACCTCAACTTCGCTTTGGAAAAACTGACCCTACCACCTTTTGAGCCAGCCAATACAGCCGATCTAAAATTTTTATCATGGAAGACGGCTCTGCTCCTGGCAGTGACTTCAGCACGAAGAGTCTCAGAGCTACAGGCATTAATGGCAGTGGAACCTTTTATAAGTTTTCTTCAGGACAGGGTATCTTTAAGGACAAACCCTACCTTCATGCCAAAGGTGGTATCTAGTGTGGCTCTTAACCAAACCATCCATTTGCCTACCTTTTATCCAAACCCCCAAAATAAAGGGGAGAAACTTCTGCATTCTTTGGACATACACAGGCAGCTACACTTCTACTTGGACAAAACAAAAACTTTCAGGAAAACTGATCAACTGTTTGTAGCATATGCTGCAGGATCACAAGGCAAGGCTATCTCAAAGCAGACTATATCCAAATGGATAGGACACTGTATTCGTTACTGCTACACACAGTATGGAAAATCAGTCCCTAATAACATTAGGCCTCATTCCACCAGGGCAACAGCCACTTCAGCAGCCTTTCTCAGAGGAGTACCTTCCAAGGACATTTTGGAGGCTGCAACTTGGAATTCAGTGCACACCTTCACCAAGCATTACCACCTGCCTCTTTACTCTAAATCCAGAGCAGGATTTGCCACTGCAGTTCTGCAGGGCCTCTTAGCCAATCCTAACTCTTTATAGACCAGCCACCCAAACTTAGCTTTGGGATTCAACCCAAGTGTGATGACTGCAGCAGTGTAACACGACCATAGTACAGTTTTGTACCTACCATAAATGTAGATGTTCAAGTGTTCACACTGCTGCAGTCCAGGTTACCCTCCCTCCCTCCATCCCCTCTGAACTAGCTGGATTTATCTATACCCTTCTATCCTATACAACCTTTGGGGTGTATTTGCTGGTAACTGAAGGTATTGTTTTTATTTTATATGTATATTTTTGATTAGCAATATGTATTGCCTACCCACTTGGGGGCACCTGACATCTGGGGCAAGAAAAACTGAATAAAATGGTGTCGGATGCATATTATATACCCCTGGCGCACTGATGTCAGAGAAGAAGCGATAGAAACCAACGCCGGACCAAGACTTTGGAACTCTGGCCGACTGCGGGACCGCCTGATGGCAGGATAACCCAAGTGTGATGACTGCAACAGTATGAACACTCGAACATCTACATTTATGGTAGGTACAAAACTGTACTTTCCTTTTCAGAAATCCTGTTGCGGACCCAGAAACCATTTCTCGGGCCCAGGGGCATTAAGGCTTCTACTGCTAAAAATCCTACCCCTTTTGATAGAGACTCTAGAGTGCTGGACAGATGGGGTAAAAAGGTTTATACTTCTGCAACCCTGGCAATCAGGGCTTTAAACTGTCAATTACATATGCTAAAATATCAACAACATATCGTGAGACTGCTTAAACAGAAAAATGATGATTTCTGACTGTGTGGAAAATAAAGATTTACAGGATTTATTGCATTCAGCTGAACATGTTGGAAAACATATGATGAAAAACCACAAACTGCAAGCCAGCAACTCCTCAGAAGGAATTTATTTGAAAAACCAAGATGAAATAAAATTCTCTAGCGCCTCGGCCAACAGCCTTTAACAGAGTACACTTTTTTAAAAATCACTCAACTATATATAGCAGTTTATAAATTGATTAATAACATAATTGATTAATTACACTAAATATACACTTTTCAAACCAAATATTTTTTTAAAAAGACACATACCTATATACATAGTTACTCAAAACTTCACCAGAAGCTATTTACATAATTACACAAAACTTCTCCAGAAGCATTCTTGATTAAGTCCCCTAGGGGACATAGTATTAAATTTCAATATCAAAAACGCTTCTTTTTTTCTTAATATATGTTTCACTTGTTCATCATTCATAAATTTGTTGCAAACTACTTTTTCCAGAATTGTCGTTTCAAAACCATCCAGACTACCATTATGTATTTCATTAAAATGTGTGGCTATAGGACTAGTTATTTTATTATTCCTAACATCCCTTATGTGTTCCTTTATTCTACAAGAAAATTGTCTTTTTGTTTCACCTATATAAAATTTATTACATGTGCATTTGATAGCATATATAACTCTCTCACTTTTACATGAGAAACATTCATTTGTTTCAAAATTTTTATTATTAATTTTATCAAAGCATAGTAACATATCTACAAATTGTACACTTTCCACATACTGCTGTACCTTTTCTTTTATTCTATCTGTTATCTCTACTTTTGGCCTGTTAAACCTACTATGCACAATAAAATCCTTAATGTTTCTGCCCCTATTAAAAGAAAATGACAATTTCTTATTTTGTAAACAATCTACCTCTTTTTTAGAGATATTCCAACTAGATTTAATAATATCAATAATTTCATCTGATATTAATGAGTGCGTAGTAATAAAATAAACATCCCTTTCATGTTCCTTTATATTTTTCTTCTTATAATATGTAACACTATATTTTCCATTGCTACTGTCACATACTTTATTCAAACTTTCTTTAAGATTCACTTCATCATAGCCCCTTTCTTTAAATCTATGAAAACTATCTAATAATTCTATATTTCTATCACTCAACTCACTACATAATCTTTTTATTCTATTAAACTCAGTATATGGAATAGATTTCATAGTATGTAAGGGATGAAAACTTTCTCCATGCAGTATATTATTACTTTCTGGAAATTTCCTATGTATTTTCGATATAACCTTATGTTGGTAACTATCTCCTATTAATTCCACATCCAGAAAGTTAACCTTATTACCTTTCTGTAGTCCATCAAATTTTATTCCCATACTATTCACTTGAATTTGATCTATAAATTGTTCAACTAACTCACTACCCCCTTTGCAAATAAAGATGAGATCATCTATATATCTGTAATAATTAATTACATATTTGCAAAAAAACTCATTATTATAAATATGGCAGTGTTCAAACAGGCCCATAAATATATTAGCATAACAGGGGGCAAACGGAGCCCCCATAGCTGTTCCCTGTTTTTGCCTGTATAACTGCCCATCAAATTCAAATATGTTATTCTGTAAACACATCATAAGTAATTCTACTATATATTCCACCAAGGGGCTATCTCCCAAAAAATGTTTTATTGCTCTAACACCATCCATATGTTTAATACTTGTGTAAAGACTCACAACATCAATTACTATGAAAAACATCTCTTTATGCCATTTAATTTGCTTCACTACTGACAAAAATTCAAAAACATCCTTGACGTATGAGGATAACTTTTTAACTATTGGCATAAAGAATTCATGTAACAGGCAAGAGATGTTCGTCAAAAAACTTACACTGGCCGACACAATCGGCCGACCAGGTGGATTTACCAAATCTTTGTGAATCTTTGGATGACAGTAAAAACATGGCATTCTCAGATTATTAATACCAAACTTATCCTTCACATCTTTGCCTGAAAAATAATGTAATCTTTTGCCCTTTTCTACTAATGCAATATACATAGCTTGAGCTTCCTCATATTCTATCATATTTATACATTGATACACTGTTTTGTCATTTAAGTGTTTATAACACATTGCTAGATATTGCGTATAGTTCATAAGAACCAACTTCCCACCTTTATCAGATGGTTTAAATACCATTTGTATATTTTTGCTTAAATCATTTAAGCCCTGCCACTCATTTTTAGTCAAATTATATTTTACATCTTTCTTCTTTAAACTAATAAATTTATCATAAGCTATTTGTGTATTCACATTCAAAACTTTATCTAAACTTAGTATGGTTTCATTATAACAATAAGGAACAAAGCCACTCTTCACTTTTATATTGTCTGTGTTTAACTTGCAATATGCATTATTACAAACAATTTCATCTTCTTCCATGGAACAACATGAATAAAAACTATCATTTGAACTATTACTAAGTTCATCAGTACCACAGTTTTCATTGTTATTCACTTTTTCCACAGAAAAATAATGCATTAACTTTAACTTCCGTATAAAACGGAAGATATCACTTTTTAATTCATGTAATCTCGGGAACACAGTAGGTATGTATTTTAACCCTTTAGTTAACACAGACAACTGAGCTTCCGAGAGCTCAAAACCTGATAAATTAACTACATACTCACATACAGGTAAACCATTTACATTTTTAGTCCCATTTGCCTCTTTTACTAGTCCGTTGAAAAGTACGCTGTTCTGGATAATAGCCTTGTGCTGGCCCATTCCAGCTGCGTTTTCTACCTCTATAGCCTCCCCGAAATGAATTCATATATGTGTTGTTCCCCACCGGTGGAAGGTATGGAAAATCCTCATCTGTTTCTGCTTCCGTAGCTGAAGTCACACTTTCGCCAGAAGTAAACGCTCTTGCTGCCATATTCTGCCCTGACTTCTTCTGTTGTTCAAACTGCACGTGTTGTTTACGTCCCTTAGGATTGGTCGCCACCAGGAACGCCCTTTTATTGTCGTAGTCGCGTATGTCGCGAACCAATTTGTTTTTCTTTCTGTCAATCAATTCTTTCTCGTAGTTGACAAGCTGTTCATTGGTTTTAACCAAAAAGGATTGAAGTACCTCATGTGAAATCATGTTCGTGATATCTTTACATAGCCCTTTGATCTCCTCTCTAAGTTTCTGTCTCTTAAAGAGATCTCGCTCAACTAAGATACGGACCCACTCCAAGCTACAGTAATGAGTAATGTTGGAAAACATACTTTGCAATGTGGTTTTGATTTTTAGAGGCCTCTTGCAGGGCTGCTGTTACTGGGTCTGTGTTTAGAAGGCATGCTTGGCTTAAGGAGCAATCTGGGGCAAGAAAAACTAATGTAATGGCGTCGGCTGCATGTTTTATACCCCTGACGACCTGACATCATGGAAGAAGGGACAGCAACCGACGCAGGACCCAAGACTTTGTTAATCAGGCTGACTGAGGGCAACCTGGCAGCAGATTACCCAAATAATGACTGCAACAGTGAATACACTCTAACATCTACATTTATGGTAAGTGTACACAACTGTACTTTTTGCCCCAACGTGAAGGACATGTTGGCCAGATGTGAGCAGGACGGTAAGACCCTGTCTGCGGTTGATGTACGTTTCTCAACTCCTTCCCGTCCCTTTTCTAGAAACCAGAGAAGTGGGAAATTGTGGCACAAAAAGTCTAAAGGTTCTTTCCGTGACACATGTAGCGAGTTTATCCTCAGAGGCAGAGGGGGCAACTCCCCCGGAAAACGCCCCTACAAAGGCAGAGTGTGTCCGCGTAGTCAGGGTTCCAGAGACTGGACAAGCCCTATCAGCGCTTCTGAAGAGAGCAGCCTGATTGCTTTCCTCTGGAAGCAGTCTGAGGATGCCTTTCTCTGCACCCCAGTGCTTGGCTGTCTATTACCACCGACTCTTGGTTGCAGGAGATAATATCCAGAGGGTATCAAATCCCCATTCATCTCCTACCCAAAATCTCCGAAGCAAATTCCAGACGTTCCACCCAGTCTAAGGGAAGAAGCAGCTCTACAAATAGAACAGGTGTACTTAAGAGTCATCCAGAAAGTCCCACCAGACCAGATAGGATCTGGATTTTACTCAAGCTTCTTTTTGTTGTCAAAAAAGGCATGGGACTGGAGGCCAATTTTGGACCTCACCTGTTTAAACAAGTTAGTCAGCCACACAAAATTCCAGATGGACATGGTTCAGTCCATTCTCCCCTTTCTGGAGGAAGGTTATTGGATGTGCTCAATAGATCTTTGGGGTTCGTATTGCCACATCAAGATGGACAAACGCTCCAGAAGATTTCTTAGCTTCTGGCTGGTAGCCAGTCATTACCAATTTCGTGGCCTGTTCTTTGGACTCTTTACAGCCCCCAGAGTGTTCACCAAATGCATGGCAGCAGTGACAGCTCACTTGAGACTGCAAGGATTCCAGGTGTTTCCATATCTGACGATTGGCTCCTCACTGCTCCCACCAAACATCTACTGGTAACAGCCTTGCACTGCACCCTCTCTGTGGCACATCGCCTGGGAATATCCATAAATTGGGAACAGTCCAATCTAACTCCATCCATGACCCTGGAGTTTCTAGGGGTAATGTTTAATACCCGCTCTTGCTTGATGTTTCTCTTTCAGATCACAGGCTTCAAAGACTAAAGATACAACTCCGAGTGAAATCGCTGTCATGACTTGGTCCCGGCTCGACAGGTCCTGCAGTTGCTAGGGTCAATGGCAGCATCTATATCTGTAGTACCCCAAGCAGGATTTCACATGAGACATACAGTTGCTTCTATTGACCCAGTGGTGTCCGAATCAGCAACCCTTGTCTTTCCAGATTCGTATTACAAATCGGTGCAAACTTTATCTTTCTTGGTGGATGAAGCCAGACACAGCACTTTGGAGCCGACCTTTCCATCCCCCTCAGCCCAACACTTTTGTGACCATGGATGCTTCTCTGATAGGGTGGGGGCCATTATCAGGGAATGACTGTCCAAGGCACATGGTCCGATCTAGAGGCCAGTCTGCATATAAATGTTCTAGAACTGAAGACAGTGCTTTTAGCGTTGCAAGCATTTCAGACTGCCCTTCCTTCGGAAACCGTTGCTATCCAGTCGGACAACATGCCAGTAGTTTGGTGCATCAACAAACGAGGAACCAAGTCTTATGCCCTATGTCAAGAGGCCATGGGAGTTGGCAGTGAGCGATAACTTCCAACTGCTTTCTGATGGCAACCCATATCCCGGGGATTTCCAACGTGATTGCAGCCAAATTGAGCAGGTGCGTTCTCCTGCCTCACAAGTGGTTCCTCGACCCCAACTTAGCGGGGAAGATCTTCAGCCATTGGGGCCAGCCTTTGCTGCGACCTATTTGCCTCCCCGTCCAGCCACAAGTGCAGCAACTTAGCAACTATTTTGCCCTAATTCCCCTGCAGGAGGAGTCCCCAAGGGAAGCATTTATCCACAATTGGCCCACGGGACTTATTTATGCTTATACTCCATTCCTCTGATTCCCCTATTTCTGAAGAAAGGTCTTGGGTTGAAAAGCAAAATGGTCCTTATGGCCCTCTTTTGGCCTTGAGAGGCATGGTTCCCCTTTCACTGGCCTCCTCATCTTCTTTGCAGACCGTGGAGCTTGGATCCAACTCCAGATCTGGTATCTCACCCTCAAGGGCTGAGCCACCCGAGCCTTTTCAGCCTCAAGCTCACAGCTTGGCTTCTCCACTTCCATTGATTGCCAGGCATTGTAATCTTTTCTGTCCAGTTCATGACATTATTCTGGCTTTGCATAAACCATCCAGCAGAAAACTTTATCCTAACAAATGGAAAAGATTTTCGGTTTGGTCTAGACTGATAGAATTAGATCCCTTTTCTGCACCCATCTCTGCTGTACTCCAGTCTTCTTTCAGCTTTTTCGTGGTTAGGGGTCGCCACAGCGGATCATCTGTCCGCTCATGATTGGCAGTGGAGTTTTACAGTGTCGAGTTGCCAGCCCGGCACCCAACCTTACATAGAAGGCACACATGCACACACTCACACCTAGGGTTAATTTAGTGTGTCCAATCCACCTACTACATGTCTTTGGAATGTGGGAGGAAACCGGAGCACCCAGGGGAAACCCACGCGACCACAGGGAGGACATGCAGACTCCACACAGAAGGCACCCCAGCCGAGAATCAAACCAGGTAACCTGTTGCTGTGAGGCGCCAACGCCAACCGCTGCACCACTGGGCTGTACTCCAGTACCTATCTAATTTCTTCGAGGAGGGCGCCGCTGCTTCAACTATTCGTGTCCATTTAGCTGCCATTTTGAATTTTCATAATGGTTTTGGGGAGTCCTCCTTAATCTCTCATTGCCTGAGCAAAACCGTTTTGAAAGGAATCCATCATTCAAGACCTCCAGTTAAGCAGCCCAAAGAACCCTGGAGTCTCACTCTTGTCTTGCAAGCTTTGACATGGTGCCCCTTCGAGCCAGCAGCCACGTGTGACATCAAGTTCCTATTCTGGAAAGCCCTCTTTCTGGTGGCTATTACTTCGGCCAGACGCATTTCTGAGCTCCAAGCTCTTTGTACCAAGTGTCCATATTTGATTTTTCATAAGGACAGAGTATCACTATGGACCAATCCTTCCTTCCTGGCCAAAGTAATTTCCGAGCTCTCCATTAATCAGACAATTTTGCCTGTGTTTTTTTCCTAATTTTTCCAACAAGGGAGAGTGTTGTTTATATGTAATATCTCTGATTTTTTTACGTCTGTTAAGTTCTCATTCTGACAGACTAAAGTCTTTTTATATTTATGCCTGAATGTTATGACTTTAGTAGATCTGTCTGTTTTTATTTGTGTTAACCATATGTATCAGGAACTTTTCTCCCTGTGCCTCATTTGAATTTGGGTACCTCATGACCCAGTCTCACATTCCCTGTTAAATATATGCCAAATAAAGAAAGAAAGAACTTTCAAAAACACTGAAACACAGACTGTTCTGTCTGCTGAGTATTCATACAGCAAAGGAAAGGAATGCACATCTTTCATAACATGCCGTATGCCGATTTCAAGATCCATGGCAACATCTTCAGTCCTTCTTTCCAGGACATTTGTGGAACAACATATGTGCATCAGCTTCTTGGGCTACTCTTCTTTGTTACTGAATACAAATTTGATCTGGTGTAGCATCATTTGGTTTATCTGTGCTAGGGAATATCCTTCTTTATAGTCCACCCAGGTTTATAGGTAGCTGGGGACTCTGTCACATCAGTTGAAGACCGAATGAACGTTGACAACATCGGATAAAGAAGTTGTGTATTTACCGTAATGCTCCATCTGTGTTGTCCATTTTCATTCTTCCTCAACTTTCCCACCCACCAACCCCAATCCTTATTATTATTTATAAACTACGGGAGGATTGCATTTTTAAAGAAACATCACTTTCTTTTACATTAGGCTACAGATAAGGTTTCTTTCTGTATCTAGCACATTTGACTTGCTTCTACCTGACTATTGCTGATCTCTCTCTGCATTTGATTTTTTTTTAGTGAAGTTTTTCATTTAAGGTTTGGTTACTTCTGTTTTCTTATATTTCATTTGTTTTGTTTTAAGTATTTTTGTTCTGTTGGAGTTTTAAAACGTCTTGGATAGGGTCAGTTAGAAAATAATTCCTTTGCAGACCGTGAATAACACCAAGGTAATTAGTGGGAGGAGGTTAGAAACAACATTCCTTTTTAACTAGAAGTTGTCGGAGGTATCTTGATTTAGCTGGAGTACCTATTTGACCTGCTTTTGCCTGACTATTGCTTATCTCTCTCTGCATTTGATTTTTCCCACCCACCTGCCCAACTGTTGTACTGTTTAAGGTTGGTGGCTTTTGAGATTGCACGTCCCCACTGTTACTCAGTTTGAAAGGCCCAACCCCTTATCCTCTTAAACTTTAATTATCCTTTGTTTTCTCGCTTCCCATTTGCTTAACAAAACTTTATTCAGCTACTTTTACTGTATCTCTCCTTCTTCATACTTTATTTTGCTTTCTGTTACTTGTTCTTAAAAGTATTCAGTTGCATTTATTACTACTTGTTAGTAGCCTTTTCAATTGTAACTGTTATTCTAAGCCTCTTAGTTTTGATTTAAGCACTTTGGCTTCAAACCAGTTGCTTTATATAAGGAATGTTGCAGTCTACATTATTGTGGCAGGAGAGGTAGCTTACATCCTTCTAAGTTGGGAATCGTTGGTTGAAGGCTTATCGTGTTTGTTATCCTAAAAGTGTCTTAGTTCTGGTTTAAGCACTTGAGTTTCATGTCAATTTGTTAACATTAAGAAGGTTTGTTGGTCGACACTGTTGTGGGAGGAGAGGGTAGTCTCCACCCTTCAGAGCTGGAAATTGCTGGTTGAATGCTTATTGTACTTTATTCTTTGCCTAGGCCCTGATCACAACGTGCCTTGCTGTCAGTTTTGTGCTAAGTTTAACCAACGCACTATTAAGCGTCTGTATATTTTTGCTTCTAAATATTTTGGTTCAAGATTTAACTTCCCTGAAATGTCGACGGTTAGCAATCCGACTTCCGGAGTTCATAAAAAATGTAAGGAAAAAGACAGAGAGACCGTCGAGGTCCAAAACCGACGACGAAGCTACTCCTAAGCCAGTCGCCGGTACTCAGTGAGGCGCTTTCGCAGCCCCTGATACCCGCTACCTTTGAGTCGCAGGCCACTACCGAGACTCATTCGGAGTCCGGTATGCCATGAGATTCGCCAAGTATTGAACCAGCGGATGTCTCTCCCTTGGATGGGTCTGGAGCCGCTGAGCAGGCACCTGCTTCTGAGGGTATTTTTAGGCCTCAACATTTTTACATTAAACCGATACCAGCAACGAAAACAAGGTCAAAAACAACTTCTATGTCTAAAAAAATGATGCATGAGCCACGTGCTCAGGCTCTTATGCCTAAAAAAACAGATGATCAAAATGGCTGAGGATTTAGTTACTTTGATCAGGGGGTTCCCAACCCCCCCCCCCCCCTGCTAAGAGGCCTAGGCAAGGCACTGATTATGAATGTTCAAGTCAAGTTTCCATTTCTTCTGATTCGTCTTCTGATCAGGAATTTTCTATTCCACCCTATGAGGATTCTGATGCAGAGGAATCCATCCCATCTGCATCTCCTCCTGAGGATTACTCTTTTGGAGAGACTTTGCATACTTTTGGGAACATTTTCACTGGGAGAGTCAGGACTTCTCTGAATCAAAAGAGGCTTTGGGATTTCCTTCTTCCTCAGTATAGGCCTTTGGCAATACCACCTGTATTAGACATTGTTGATGATGTGTTCTCGGAATCAAGCATGGCTCCTGATTCCCTACCTCTGGCTCCTAGTAAGCCAGACAGATATTACAGGGTTTCTGACTCCCACAAATTTCTTTTAAAAAATCCTGCTGCTGATTCAGAGACTATTTCTCAGGGTCCCAAGGGTGTTAAGGCTTCTACAGCCAAAAATCCTACCCCTTCTGATAGAGATTCAAAGGCGCTGAATAGATGAGGTAAGAAAGTTTATACGTCTGCAACCTTGGCAATCAGGGCTGCAACATGCCAGTTTCATATGCTTAAATATCAACAGCATGTTATGGGCTTACTGAAACAGAAAATGATGTTGATTTCTGATTGTGTGGAAAATAGTTACAGGATTTATTGCATTCAGCAGAACAGGTTGGAAAGCATACTTTGCAATGTGGTTTTGATTCCATGGAAGCCTCTTGTAGGGCCGCTGTTACTGGATCTGTGATTAGAAGGCATGCCTGGCTCAAGGAGCAAAATCTGCCTGATCCTGTTAAAGCTAAATCGTTGGATGCCCCTTTGCAGCATGATACTCTGTTTGCTAATAAGGCAGAAGAGGTTTTAAAGAAAATGGAAGACAAAGCTAAATCTATGCAAACTGTAAAAGATTTCTTGCAAGTGCAGCCATCCAGGTTCAGTAGGCACTGGCCTACTAAAAATTGGTCCTTTCATGTGTCCAACAGAGCCACTCGGGGCAAACCAGGTGCTCAATAGGCTCCAGATGTCAATCACAGGGTTCTTACAGGTCAAAGCAATGGGGTGCCTTCACCTCCAAATCTCGAGGAAACAAAGCACAACCCTACAGTAAGCATTCTCAATGACTTTCCTCTACCATCTCCAAGCACTTATCTTTTGGCAGCTCCCATGGGGGAAAACTAGCATGGTATATACTGTTCATGCTCAAAATTGGCAGTTAGTTACCCAGGACAAGTGGGTATTAAACATATTATCCCAGGGGTACATATTTAATTTCCATACTTTGCCAATTCCAAACGGATGGCCGGATCTGCCACAAAACCAGTGGGCAGTGGCCCAGAAACAAGTAATGTCCCTCATGGATATGGGGGTTATTCATCCGGTGTTTTATACCCCTGACGACCTGACGTCATGGAAGAGGAGCCGGCAACCAACCCAAGACTTTGTTATTCAGGCCGACTGAGGGCAACCTGCCAGCAGATTACCCAACTGTAATGACTGTAACAGTGAATACACTCTAACATCTACATTTATGGTAAGTGTACACAACTGTACTTTTGGACTGGTCTAATTGAAATTTAGTGCAACAGGGCTCAGTTTTCAAGCTTTAGGATTAGTTAATTTGTTTATAACCATTTCCTCTAGTTTGTTATAAAAGGCCCATATTTGCATGGGTTTGTGTGTTTTTTTTTTTTTTTTTTTGTTTTTTTTTTAGCACAGCATACCTTTGGTTAACTGATCTTCCAATACTACTGTGTGATCAACGAATGGTGTACTCGGTAACAGGTCTAAACCTAGCATTATGGAGAGTTAGACTACCCTTGTTTCTCCTCCAAACCTGGTTGATACGAGTCCCCTGAGGCAGTACACAGGCAACCCTCTACTACTAAATCACTCAAGTACGGAGTGCGAGAGGTGTAGCTATACAGAGAAGCTGGAATCCCTGCTGTCAAGCAATAACACCAAAGAGGTTGTCGACTCACACACCACAACTCTTACACACAGCTTGAACTCGGCACATAGACCATCATAAGTGAAAGGTACTCTTCAAAAAATTTAACTAAACACCAGAAACTTCCTAAGCACAATGTTGCTACATCTGACACAGCACTAAAGACATACCAGTGTCTCACCAACTAGGCCGTTAAGGAGCAACACACCCAAACCTAATTTTCTTGTTATTGGATATTCTATAATGAGGCACACTAACATCCTCGCCTCGCTCACCAGCTTGGATAAGGAGAAAGTCATCGTCAGCTGTCTGTCCAGTGCCAGGATTTGTCACCTCACACATGCTCTCAAGTCACTGACTCTGTCATAGTTCGAGTTGGTTTGAACTACTTGCGATGTACCTCACTGGACTATATGAAGAGAGGCATGATTGACTTCTCTGAATATGTGTCCCAGGCAGGTGTGTCCGTAGCCTTGAGCAGAATTTTACCCTGACCTAGAATGATGCCACAATGTAAACAAAAAATAATTGACTTTAACAATTGGTTTAGTTTCTGGTGTTATTCAAAGGGGATCCAGTTTCTGTCAGCTTGGGATGACACGGTTGATGAACCTCGCTGCTTTGCCAGAGATGGTCTGCACCTGGCATAGTGCCCTTTTTAGGCAAGGTCTGAAAAAACTTCCAAAGTGAAAATATCCAGCACAAACAAAATAAGAGGTATGCTGCTGAACTCTAGGAGTTTAAACCAAAAGCTGCACTTTCTGAAACCATTCCTTTCCTTGGATGATGTAGACATCTGTACAGTCACAGAAACCTGGTTCAAAGCCACAGAGTGTACCCCAGCCTTGCAAGGCTACAATGCCTTCCATACCTTCAGACCGCAGAATGAAAGTGTGAAAACCAAAGGTGGTAGAGTATTTGTCTACATTAAAGATAACTACTCCTCCAGACTGGTTAGACAAGATAACTCTGTGGAACTAATCCAAGTTCATATTACAGTGGGCAAGACTCCTCCCCCTTCACGCCAGTGCTAGTTACAGGTCCGCCTCCATGAAGCAAGATACTCATACGACTTGTTAGGTTATATTTTGATTGACTTAAGTACAGCCAAACACTCTTGTCATGGGGGATGGTAACTATCCTACTATCAGCTGGGAAACCAGCCCCAGCATACTTGCACAAAAGTTCCTTGACTTTAACTCAAATGCCCTGGAACAAATTTTACAAAATCCTACAAGGGGCTCAAATATACTTGACCGGGTTTCACCAGCATGACAGACTGTTGCGCTACGGTAAGTGTAGGACCCTCATTAGTAATATCTGATCACAAGTCAGTCACTTTTGAAGTAGCAATAACTCCAGAACCCATCAGAGGTGAAGACAGATAAATTCACCAAAGCCAACTAAACCCTCTTAGGGGTTTGCATAAATGATTTCCAAGCCCTAGTCCCCATAAATGGTCTTGGCAACTATACTGAAGAATACTAGGATTCTCTGTACCAACACTTATACAAATATATGGACTTGGCTGTGCTGGATAGGACTAAAGTAAGAGTCTCAAGAAAAAGAAAAAAAAACACCCTGGTGGACATCTCGCATAAATAAACTATACAACAAGAGTAAGAAGCTGTTGTCTAAGAATATGAAAGGGAGGTCCCAGCACTGGAAAAGTACCTTCCTAAGCCTAAATAAACAAATAAGACAACTTATAAAATCCTCTTAAGTGCAACTTGGAAAAAAATTAGCAAACACAGCTAAGGAGAACCATAAGGCTTTCTTCAGCTGCATCTGTTGCCTAAAAGGTAGGATCCAGATATGTGCTGAACTAGTGATAAATGATATTACACACACTGACCCTGCAGAAATTGCTAACCTGCTGCCAAACAGGTTTGGCAAAAATGTTTCCCCTTTAACCCCTCCAAACATCACAAACCATACCTTCAATAGGTCCCCTGCCCTGTATATCTAAAGAGCAGGTCATCAAAGCTCTGTCTAAGGCAAAAACACAGCCTCTATGGGTTCTAATGGCATCCTAGGCTGCATTCTAAACAAACTAAAACAGGAATTAGCACCCCCCCCCCTTAGTCACCCTGTTTAATCAAATCCTGAATACAGGATTTATCCCAGCTGAATGGAGAACTGCAACTGTTATTCCCCCTCCACAAGGGTGGCTTAGCAACAGATCCAGGGAATTATAGACCCATAACCCTGAGTAGCCTTATCTGCAAGGCCATGGAATGTATCATCATGGACCTTGTAAATAAAGATATAGGTGAGCTTCAAACCCTTGCTCCAACCCAGTTCTGCTTTGTAAAGGGTCAATCATGCCTGTTAAACTTAATAGACTTCCTCAAAAATGTTACCAGGGCCATAGATGAGGGCAGATCTGTGCACACAGCATATCTGGACTTGGCAAAGGTCTTTGACACACTCCCCCATTCAGGCATTATTGACAAACTCGCCCATCTAAATGTCAGCCCCTTTGTTGGGTGGGTCGCAAATTGACTCACTAACCATATACATGCTATCAAAGGGGGTGACTCCTCCTCAACCAGCAGACCTGTCACCAGTGGGGTTCCACAAGGGTCAGTACTGGCCCCCTTTTGTTTGGTACTTACTTCTCGGATGTTCAGGCCAAAACAAAGGGGCTGTGGCTGACCAAGTGTGTTGAGAACTAGAAACTTGGCGTGATTGTTGACTCCCCAAATGATGTCAGTGCACTCCAAGAGGGACTTAGACCAGCAATTGGTGCCAAAGCCATGGACTCAAACTAAATGCAAAAAATGCATCATCCCCTTCAGTAAAATCACTGTCCCTACTAACTATCAAATAAACAACAGTACCTTAAGTACGAATGCTGTAGTGAGGGATTTGGGCACACAAGTAGACTGTGACCTAAACTTTGACCACCGTGTGTCCACTGTAGTAAGAAAGCCTTTCTACATCGCACATTTGATTAGCAAAGGCATAGCCTCAAGAGCAAAAGAGGTTATAACCCCCCTATATTCATCCCTTATCAGGCCCATGATTGAGAATAATGCCCCCTTTGGTATGTACTGTATGAGGCACCTGCAGCAACTGGAGACCCCAGAGATTTTTAATTAAGAAGATCCAGGGTCTTCAGCACATCCCTTACACAGACGGGCTGAAGTCTTTGTCACTGTACTCAGTAACATATAGGCTACTTAGGGGAGACTTGTGCCTGACTTACGGGGCAATCTCGGATCCCACCGTGATGAAATTGCTGCACAGCCATAAGTCAAATGGGAGTAGAATTATCCGCTCCAGCGACCTAAATCTGGCCTGCGATTTAGGTAGGGCTTGCTGGAGAGGGAAATTCGTCTCCTAGAGGTTGCCACTTCTCTGAAATAGGCTACGAATTCATTTTAAGCAAAGCACATCTATGACTGTGTTAAAAAGGAACCTGGATGAAAGGATGAAAAAACGCAAATTCTTGCCTGGAATAGCTCCCGCATCCTCTTTGACATGGGCAATCATTACTAATAATAGTCTTAGGCATTGACTGGGCTTTTTTCTTGAAATGTAGTGGGTGTAATAGGCTAGGCTGAAAACAACTCTCTGGTCAATAGCCTAGTAACCTCCTATGAATCAATGAACCTGTAGCAAAAAATGTTCATCGTGTTTCACTGCTGCAGTCATTACACTTGGGTTATCCTGCCGTCAGGCGGGCCCGCATTCGTCCTGAGTTCCAAAGTCTTGGTCCGGCGTCTGTTGCTGTCGCCTCTTCCCTGATGTCAGTGCGCCAGGGGTATTTAAGAAACAGCCAATGCCATTTTCTTCAGTCTTTCTTGCCACGTGGTGCCCAAAGCAAAAGCAGTTCGCAAGTGCCGGTCGGCCGACTCCTGAGATTTCAAATTCGATTTCAGAACTGACGTCTTCAATAAAGCTAAGTATCCCATTGGGGAAACCTTTTCTTGCCTCAGACCGATGTCAGTAAAAGTTAATAGTTGTATTTCTTGTGAGAAGCAAATACCTCATAAGGATTTTCATTCTTACTGTATTCCATGCCTAGGCCCAGATCACAACATCACTAGTTGTCGATTTTGTGCTAGATTTAACAAACGTACTATTAAACGTCGGTTTGATTTTGCTCGCCATTACTTTGGGCGAAGGTTTAATTATACAATGCCGTCGGAACAACCGACAACCGGAATGCACAAAAAACATAAAGATAATGAAAGGCATCCGAGGCCCAAAACTGACGAAGCCTCTTCTAGGCCAGTTGCCGGTTTTCAGTGAGGCACTTTCGCAGCCCCTGACACCTGCTACCTCAGAATCACAGGCCGCGACAGACTCCCACGTGGAGGTGCCTAGGCCTCTCAAGGTGTTGTGCCAACGGAGATTAACCCTTCAGATGGGTCCGGAGCCGATGAGCAGGCATCGGCTTCTGAGGGTGTTTTCAGGCCTACTCACCTTACCATTGCCACTACAGCCAAGACTAAGCCTACATTAAAGACAAAGAAGCAAGTACAGCATTCTCCTGGACAGGCCTCCGTGCCTAAAAAAAGATGCTCAAGATGGCCGAAGATTTGATAACTCTGATCAGGGGTTCCCATCCCCCTCCTGATAAAAGGCCTAGGCAGGATGCAGACTATGATTCCTCTGACCAGGTTTCAATATATTCTGATTCCTCTTCAGACCAGGGATATTCTTTACCCCCCTATGAGGATTCTGATGCTGAAGAATCAATTCCTTCAGCCCCTCCTCCTGAGGATTACTCCTTTGGGGAAACTTTACATACCATGAGGGAGCATTTCCATTGGGAGGGCCAGGATTACTCAGAATCCAAGAAAAGGCTCAGAGACTTTCTTTTGCTGCCTCAGCACAGGCCCCTTGCTATTCCGCCAGTGTTGGACATTGTGGATGATGTGTTCTCTGAATCTAGTTTAAATCCTGATTCTTTGCCCCCAGCTCCAGTCAAGCCAGACAGGTACTACAGAGTCCCTGACTCTTCACAAATTTCTTTATAAAAACCCTGATGTTCTTCGTGTTTCACTGTTGCAGTCATAACTGTAGGGTGCTCCTGCCGGCAGGCAGCCTGAGGTCAGCCAGAATCCCAAAGTCTGGGTCCGGCGTCGGCTGTACAAGCTAGTACCCTGACGTCAGTACGCTCTGGTACATAGCCCTCAGCCGACGCCATCTTCTCCAGTCTTTCTTGCCGTGCGGTGGAAAGCAGCTCGCAAGTCGTTGGTTGGCGATTTTCGAACAGCGTATTTTGTTGTTGTCGGTCCGAAGTTCTTACTTCTCTTCTCAAAGCTAAGTACCCGTTAGAATCTTTTTCTTGTTCCTCCAATGTCAGAAAAAGTTAATAATTGTATAACGTGTGGGAAACAAATACCTCATAAAGATTTCCACTCTTACTGTCTACCTTGCTTAGGCCCGGACCACGACGTTTCTTGTTGTCGGTTCTGTGCCAGGTTCAACTCTCGTACTATCAAGCGCAGGTACGACTGGGCTCTAAATTATTTTGGCAGACGCTTCAATTATAGAATGTCGTCGGACACTACCGAATTCAAAGAAGCACAAAGACAAAGACAGGCCTCCGAGGTCCAAACAGGACTCGTTGCAGCTGGAGCCAGCGTCCGGTTCTGCTGTCGTCAGTGAGGCGCTTTTGCAGCCCCTGTCGTCCGCCACTTCTGAACCGATGGCCGATACGGACTCCCATGGGGAGCCATCAAGGCCTACTATTTTAACTGCTGCAGGACCTTCGGACGTCGCTCCCTCAGATGGGTCCGGAACCGCTGTGCAGGTACCGGCTTCTGAGGGGGGTTTCAGGCCTACTCACATCACTATTTCAAAGGCAAAGACAAAGACTCCTGTTAAGTCTAAAGTTCCTGCTCAAGCTGCTTCTGAATCTACTCCCAGGACACAGAAGCAATTATTAAAGATGGCTGAAGATTTACTTACAATGATTAGGGGTTCTCACCCCCCACCTGAGAAAAGGCCTCGACAGGATGTTCCTCTGGATTCCTCTGACCAGGCTTCTGTATCTTCTGTCTCTTCCTCTGATCAGGAATATTCTTTTCCTCCTTATGAGGATTCGGATGCTGAGGACTCCTTGCCCTCTGCCTCTCCGCCTGAAGATTTCTCTTATGGGGAAACCTTGCATGAGATGAGGGAACATTTTCATTGGGAAGGTCAGGAGTATTCTGCTTCCAAGAAGAGGCTTAGAGAATTTCTTCTTCTTCCTCAGCATAGGCCTTTAGCTATCCCTCCTGTTCTTCACATTGTGGATGATGCTTTTTCTGAGGCTAATTTGAATCCTGATTCCATGCCTCCTGCTCCTTCTAAGCCTGATAGATTTTATAGGGTTCCTGACTCTCATTTATTCTTATTTAAGAACCCTTCTGCGGATCCTGAGACTATTTCTCAGGGCTCTAAGGCTGCTAAGGTTGCTACTTCTAAAAATCCTATTCCCTCTGAGAAGGATTCTCTTGCTTTAGACAGGTGGGGAAAAAAGGTATATACTTCTGCTACCCTGTCTGTAAGGGCTTTAAATTGCCAGTTTCATATGTTTAAGTATCAGCAATTTCTTTTGTCTGTTTTAAAGCAAAAGCTTGCTTCCCTTCCTGCATGTGCAGAGGATAAGGAACTTCAGGATGTATTGCATGCAACTGAACAAGTGAACAAACATAGTTTGCATTGTGGTTTTGATGCTTTGGATGCTTCTTGCAGGGCTGCAGCCTCTGGTACTGTTATCAGGAGATATGCCTGGCTTCGTGAACAAAGTTTACCTGAACAGGTTAAGGCTAAGTTATTAGATGCCCCTGTTCAACATGATGTTCTTTTTGGATCTAAGGCTGAGGAGGTTATTAAAAAGATGGAAGAAAAGGCAAAATCTATGCAAACTGTAAAAGATTTCTTGCAAGTTCAGCCTCCTAGATTTTCCAGGAATTGGCCCTCCAAAAATTGGTCCTTTCCCACGTCTGACAGGCCTCAAAGGGGAAGATATAGACGCTCCAGAGGTCGTGGACAAGCTCAGGCCTCTTACAGATCTAGACAATGGACTGCTTCTTCACCTAGAAGGGGAGAAGACAGATCCCAATCTCAAAGAAAGCAAACTCAATGACTCTCTCGGTTGGGCTACAGGACCCCTTCACCTGGATGCCCCTCTCGGAGGAAAACTGTCTCTTTTTTTACAGAAATTGGACTCATATTACCCAGGACAGATGGGTATTGGATGTGATTTTAAAAGGTTACAAATTCCACTTTCATACTCTGCCAAGGGCTTACGGTTGGCCAGATCTGCCAAAACATCAATGGTCAGAGGCCTTAAATCAAGTGGATGCTCTTCTGGCCATGAGAGCCATAGAGCCTGTTCCACTCTCAGAGATGGGAAAAGGGTTTTATTCAAGACTGTTTCTGGTTCCAAGAAAACTCATGGAGACCTATTCTGGACCTTTCTGTGTTAAACACCTTTTTGGAAATTCCAAAATTCAAGATGCTTACTCTGCAGCAACTAATTCCAATGCTCTCTCAGGATCACCTGGATGGTGACATTGGACTTTAAGGAAGCCTACTTACACATTCCCATCAGGCAGGAACACAGGAAATTCCTCAGATTCAAGGCAGGTTCGAGACACTTTCAATTCTCTGTACTGCCCTTTGGTTTATCTACTGCGCCCAGAGTCTTTACCAAGTGCCTGGCACCAGTAGTGGCTTATTGCAGACTTCAGGGGATTCAGATTTACCCCTATTTGGACAACTGCCTTATTCAGGCGGACAGCAAGGATCTTCTACTTCAACATCTGGAATTTGTTCAACGTCTTCTCCTCCTACTGGGATTCTCAGTGAACACAAAAAAGTCACATTTGATCCCTTCTCAACAAATGGTATTCTTGGGAGCCCTCTTAAATACAACCTTACAAAGGGCCTTCCTCACTCCAGAAAAACAAACACAGCTGGCTTCAATTTTCAACACCTTGGCAACTCTATCTCGGCTCACTGCAAGGAAATTCCTGCAGGCTCTGGGCTACATGGCTTCCTGCATTCTGTTGATTCCAAATGCAAGGCTTCATATGAGAAAGCTTCAATGGTATCTGAAAAGTGTATGGTCACAGCATTACCACGATCTGGACATTCTGATTCCTCTGATCCCCTGCCTCCAGAAGGAGTTCCTCTGGTGGTCCAGGGTGTGTGCTTTAAACGAAGGAAAGCCTTTTCGTCTACCTCAACCTACTCAAATCCTAACCACGGATGCCTCGGATTATGCTTGGGGAGCACATTTTCTAGACAATTGCCAGCAGGGAACCTGGACAAAGGATCATCTTCACTGGCACATCAATCTGAAGGAAATGTTGGCAGTTCAAAATGCTCTTCTAGCCTTCAAGAACTTTTTGCAACCAGGGCCTCTGCTAATTCGCACAGACAACACCACAGTCATGTGGTACATAAACAAGCAGGGGGGTTCTCATTCGTACCCCCTTTGCAGACTAGCTATGGCTTTATGGGACACAGCTCTAAATTTGAATTTACATCTCCAGGCTCACTTCATTCCAGGAGAACAGAATCTCTTAGCAGACAGCCTGAGCAGAAACATTTCAGATCCTCACGAATGGATGCTAGACACCAACTTATTCAACAGGATTACTGCAGTTTGGGGATGTCCCCAGATAGATCTGTTTGCATCCCATCTCAATCATCAGCTGCCTCGCTTTTGCACCAGGTCCTTCCACAAAACAGCTTGGAAAGTGGATGCCCTGTCCTTCAGCTGGAGAAGCCTTTCGGGATATGCCTTCCCTCCTCTTCCTCTTCTACTTCGGGTATTACTGAAGATAAAACAGGACAAGCCCAAGTTCCTCATCTTGATTGCTCCAAATTGGCCTCGACAGTTTTGGTATCCAACTTTAAAGCACCTGTTCTTGGAGCCTCCTTGGATTCTCCCTCTGAACCCTTCTCTTCTGTCCCAGCATCAGGGTCAGTTACTACATTCCAATCTCAAGACCCTTTGCCTGGCAGCTTGGCTCTTCAAAGGAATTTGATTTCTTCTAGTCTTCCCAAACAAGTTTTGGATGTTCTTCTGGAAGCTAGACGGCCTAGCACTAGGAAATCCTATGCCTCTAAATGGAAGAGGTTTTGTATTTGGATGCAGGACCGAGGCTCGGACCCTCTGGTACCTGATCTCTCTTCTATTTTGCTTTACCTTTCGGATCTTTTGTCTAAAGGACTTTCCTTTTCTTCCATAAAGATTCATGCTTCTGCTATTTCTGCTCATTTCAATTCTGATCCTCCTGTTTTTTCTCATCCTTTGGTGAGACAATTCTTGAGAGGGGCTAAGAATTTGCGGCCTCCCAGGACCCCTCCTGTTCCTGCTTGGGATCTTAATTATGTTTTAGAAAAACTTACTTTGCCTCCTTTTGAGCCTGCTGCATCTTCAGATATTAAGTTTTTATCTTGGAAGACAGTTCTTTTGTTAGCATTGACTTCTGCCAGAAGGGTCTCAGAGTTGCAAGCTCTCATGGCTGTGGAACCATACCTTATTTTCCACCAGGACAGAGTGTCCTTGAGGACCAATCCTACTTTCATGCCTAAGGTGATTTCGAAAGTGGCTTTAAATCAGACAATTCACCTTCCTACTTTCTTTCCTAATCCTCAAAATAAAGGGGAAAGGATTTTGCATTCATTGGATGTGCACAGACAGTTACGATTTTACCTGGACAAGACTAAAGAGTTCAGAAAATATAATCAATTTGTTTCTTTTGCCTCCAGTTCTCTTGGAAAACCTATTTCAAAACAAACTATTTCCAAATGGATTGCTTATGGAATCAGATTTTGTTACACTCATCATGGGAAACAGTTTCCAGGTACTGTGAGAAGTCATTCTACTAGAGCAGCTGCCACTTCTACAGCTTTCCTCAGAGGAGTTCCTACCAAGGATATCTTGGAAGCTGCCACTTGGAGTTCTGTGCATACTTTTTCCAAGCACTACAATCTCCCGCTGTATTCTAAGACCAGGGCAGGCTTTGCCTCTGCTGTTTTGCAGGGTCTTCTTGCTGCCACTTCTGTCTAAGCCTCCTCTCCTTTTTCACTGCTTTGGGATTCCACCCTACAGTTATGACTGCAACAGTGAAACACGAAGAACATAGTACAGTTGTGTACACCTACCATAAATGTAGATGTTCGAGTGTCTTCACTGTTGCAGTCGGTGTTTCCCTCCCTCCTATCCCCTCTTTTTCTCTTATTTGTGGTGTATTTATGTTTCCTTGTTGGATTCATTTTTGATTCATTGGGACTTTGACATCTAGGGCAAGAAAGGCTGGAGAAGATGGCTTCGGCTGAGGGCTATGTACCTGAGCGTACTGACATCAGGGTACTAGCTTGTACAGCCGACGCCGGACCCAGACTTTGGGATTCTGGCCGACCTCGGGCTGCCTGCCGGCAGGAGCACCCTACAGTTATGACTGCAACAGTGAAGACACTCGAACATCTACATTTATGGTAGGTGTACACAACTGTACTTTGTTGACCCAGAAACTATTTCCCAGGGTCCCAAAGGGGTTAAGGCTTCCACGGCTAAGAATCCAGTTCCCTCGGATAGGGACTCTAGAGCATTAGACGGATGGGGAAAGAAAGTGTACACCTCTGCAACTTTAGCAGTGAGGGCTCTAAATTGCCAGTTTGACATGCTTAAATATCAACAATACTGACTGTCTCATTTAAAACAGAAAATGAGTACAAATGCAGAACAACCTGACTATAAGGAAATGCAGGATTTATTGCATGGAGCTGAACAAGTGGGAAAGCATACTTTGCAATGTGGTTTTGATTCATTAGAAGCTTCTTGTAGAGCAGCAGTTACAGGATCTGTGATTCGAAGGCATGCTTGGTTAAAAGAACAAAGTTTACCAGATCATGTTAAGGCAAAATTATTGGATGCTCCTTTGCAGCAAGATAATTTATTTGGTATTAACGCAGAAGAGGTATTAAAGAAAATGGAGGATAAGGCAAAATCTATGCAAACAGTGAAGGATTTCTTAAAGGTACAGCCACCACGATTTAGCAGAAATTGGCCTACAAAGAATTGGTCCTTTCCAGTGTCAGACAGACGCCCAAGAGGCAGATGTCAGCCACAAGGGTCTTACAGACCACGACAGTGGGGTGCTTCAAACCCAAAAGAAGGTGAGAATAAGTCACAACCTTACAGGAAACATTCCCAATGACTTCCCCCTTCCAATGCCAAACTCTTCCCTTATGGCAGCTCCCTTAGGGGGGAAACTAGCACTTTTTTTTTCAAAACTGGCAAGCAATCACCCAAGACAAATGGGTGCTGAATATTGTGTCTCAAGGTTACAGGTTTTACTTTCACACTTTTCCAAGGCTAAAAGGAATGCCAGACCCGCCACAAAATCAATGGGCAGAGGCACAAAAACAAATTACAGCTCTCATGGACATGAGAGCTATTCAAAAAGTACCACAGCAGGAAAAAGGACAAGGATTTTACTCAAGACTCTTCCTGGTACCCAGAAAGGACAAAGCCTGGAGACCCATTCTGGACCTTTCCACTCTAAATACTTACCTGGATGTTCTGAAATTCAAAATGCTGACACTACAACAGCTCCTTCCTGTGTTGGGCAAGAAAGCTTGGCTTGTTACTTTGGACCTCTAAGAGGCATACCTGCATGTCCCTATCAGACAAAATTGCAGATGATACCTCATATTCATAGCTGGTTCAATGCACTACCAATTCTCTGCACTGCCCTTTGGCTTATCTACTGCGCCCAGGGTCTTTACCAAGTGCCTGGCACCAGTAATTGCATTTTGCAGACAAAAAGGAATTCAAATATATCCATATCTGGACGACTGCTTGATTCAAGCAGAGAGCAAGGACATTCTTTTACAGCATCTGGCATTCATAAAAAGATTGTTGCCTAGGGTACACAGTAAATGAAAATAAATCAAAACTAGTACCCTCACAAGAGATAATATTCCTGGGTTAAATAAAATGGCCCAGATGGCTTATCTCACGCCAGACAAACAAGGACAACTGACTCAGTGTTTTCAGTTGATGGCAACAAAGTCCCAACTTCAGCAGGAAAAGTTCTGCAGGCCTTGGGATTCATGGCATCCTGCATACTACTAATTCTATATGCAAGACTGCATATGAGGAAATTACAATGGTACCTAAAAAGTGTTTGTCTCAACATTCTCACAGCTTGGCGACAGTAATACCACTAATTCCCTGCCTGCAACAGGAGTTTCGATGGTGGGCACAGGCATGTCACCTCAACAAGGGTCAGCCTTTCACTCTTCCCACAGCCAGGCAGACTTTAACAGACGCCTCGATTACGCCAGGGGAGCACATGTGGCAGGAAAATGTATTCAGGGCAAATGGACCACAGACCAAATGCATCTTCACATCAGTCAAAAAGAGATGTTGGCTGTACTAAATGCCCTTACAGCTTTCAAGGATCTTCTGCATCCAGGACAATTACTGTTAAAGACAGTCAGCACCACTGTAATGTGGTACATAAACAAGGGGCATTCATTCTTACCCCCTATGCAGACAAGCCATGACCTTGTGGAACACAGCTCTAACCTACCAAATTCATCTGCAAGCACAATTCCTGCCAGGAAAGAAAAACTCTGGCAGACGACTTAAGCAGAAACATCATGGATCCTCACGAGTGGAAATTAAATCCACAAGTCTTCAGCATGAAAATGCACAAATGGGGGTGCCCAGATATAGATATTTTTGCCTCACCACGGAATTAACAACTACAAAAATTCTGCACAAGGACTTACACACACAAGCATAGAAAGTGGATACTCTTTCGTTCAGCTGGAAAAGCCTAAATGTTTATGCCTTCTCACCTCTGCCTCTCCTTACAAAGGTACTCCTAAAAGCCAGACAAGAAAAACCACAGACGATTGATTGCTCCAGACTGGCCACGCCAGCATTGGTACCCAATCGTAAAGAACTTAGTTTAAGGCCCACCTTGGAATTTGCCTTAAATTCCACACCTTCTGACTCAGCAGAACAATCAGATACTACACAGTCAGCTCAAAACCCTAAACCTGGCTGCATGGCAGATTCATTAGCCAAACAGACATCTTCTATCTCTAAAGCTGTTATGGATGTCATTTTGGAGGCCAGGAGGCCTAGCACCAGGAAATCTTATTCAGAAAAGTGGAAGAGATTCTGTGCCTGGAACCAGGCTCAAAACCTTGATCCTCTGGTCCCTAACATTCCTCAGATACTACAATACTTGACTGAGATGCTGGACAAAGGACTATCCTTCTCATCCATTAAGATTCACGCTTCTGCCATCTTGGCTCACTACAACACAGATCCTCCTATTTTCTCTCACCCATTGCTAAAGCAGTACTTCAGAGGGGTTAAAAACATAAGACCGCCCCGGAGAGCACCAACACCAACTTGGGACCTCAATTTTGTTTTGGAAAAGCTCACTTTGCCTCGTTTTGAACCAGCCAATTCAGCAGAGTTAAAATATATATCATGGAAAACTGCTCTGATTCTGGCAATAACGTCAGCACGAAGAGTCTCAGAACTGCAGGCACTAATGGCAGTGGAGCCTTTTATCATTTTCTACCAAGACAGGGTTATTGTAAGAACAAACCCTACCTTTATGCCTAAGGTGGTATCCAGTGTGGCTCTTAACCAAACTATTCACTTGCCAACATTTTATCCAAATCCCCAGAATAAAGGGGAGAGACTTCTACATTCCTTGGACATGCACAGGCAATTGCACTTCTACTTGGGCAAAACAAAAGCTTTCAGAAAATCTGAACAATTGTTATTATCATATGCTGCAGCATCACAGGGAAAGGCTATTTCAAAGCAGACCATTTCAAAGTGGATAGGACACTGTATCTGGTTCTGATACACAAAATGGGAAACCAGTACCTAGTAATATTAGACCACATTCCACCAGGGCAACTGCCACTTCTACTGCCTACCTTAGAGGAGTACCTACCAAAGATATCTTGGAAGCTGCAACTTGGAGTTTAGTGCATACCTTTACCAAGCATTACCATTTGCCTCTTTATTCTAGATCCAGTGCTGGCTTTGCCACTGCAGTGCTGCAGGGCCTCATAGCCACACCAAATCCTCTATAGAGCTAGCCACCCAAACCCAGCTTTGGGATTCTACCCAAGTGTAATGACTGCAGCAGTGAAACACGAAGAACATAGTACAGTTTTGTACCTACCATAAATGTAGATGTTTGAGTGTCTTCACTGATGCAGTCCAGGTTACCCACCCGCTAGCCCCTCTTTTTTATCTGAGACTAACCTATACTACCTATGTGGTGTATTTGCTGGTTACTGAAGGTTTTATTTTTACCTTTTTTGTATGTTTTATTAGCAATATGTATTGCCTACCAATTTTGGGGGCACCTGACATCTGGGGCAATAAAAACTGAAGAAAATGGTGTCGGCTGCTTCTTATATACCCCTGGCGCACTGACGTCAGGGAAGAGGTGACAGCAACCGATGCCGATCAAGACTTTGGAACTCAGGCCGACTGCGGGCCCGCCTGACGGCAGGATAACCCAAGTGTAATGACTGCAGCAGTGAAGACACTCGAACATCTACATTTATGGTAGGTACAAAACTGTACTTTTCCTTTCTGGTAAAATCAGCAAAAAAGATCGGAGGTACTTGGGGTTGGCGCAATATGGGTAAGGGAAAAGCTCAAAAGTTTTTTGGTTTCCACAAGCTTCAGCAATTGCAGAGTCTGTTGATGAAGACTGAAAATGGACAACACAGATGGAACATTATGGTAAGTGCATAACTTCTTTTTAAGTGCCTTCATCCTTACAGGCTAAATTAGTTCATCAGAAAAAAAGAGGAGGGGACATCAACCTCCTTAATTACCTTACCCAGTTAACCCAATCAAGTAATTATTCAAAACATGTCCTAAAAAAAGTTTTCATTCCAAATAACATTCCCTCAAGCTTTAAAACATTAACAAATATTGAAAAAAAAATAATAAAAAACAGATTAAAAAAATTAAACACTAATTTCCAAGGTCCCCCTCCTCCCGATCATGAGAAATATAGTCCAAAATCCAAAACCTGAATCTCTTAAAAGAAAGGCAAACCAAGAGTTGTTTAAAAAGGGCTGTATTTCAATTGACATTCAGTATGTCATATCAGCTGCCTCCTGTCTACCTTAGTATCAGCTGCCTCCTCTCTACCTTAAACTTGCAGCAAATTCTGTTGCATATCCAATCTCCATACTTATCAACAGATCAGTCCAAGAACTCACAGTCCCTGAAATCTGAAAAAAATCCCATATTGTTCCTTTACATAAAGGAGGTAACTCTGCTGACTCCTCTAATTTCAGACCTATTGCTATCCTGTCCCCCATTTCAAACATTCATGGAAAGTGTATTCATAAACAGCTCCTTGCTCATCTACTTCACGAAAATCTTCTCACCCTTACCCAACATGGTTTTCGCCCCAACTACAATACAGCCACAGCACTAATATCTTTTATACAGATTATCTTTACATCTTGTGACCACAATAAACTAATCTTATGTCTTTTCTTTGACCTCTCTAAAGCTTTTGACACTGTCTTCCACAACTACTTTTGTCCAAACTATCTGATCTTAATCTCGCCAACTCTACTCTCTGCTGGTTCTCTAGCTACCTCTCTTAAAAGACCTCAGCCTGTGAAATGGATGTATGCATCCTCCCCTTTCCTTCCAGTCTCTACCGGTGTTCCCCAAGGCTCCATCCTTGGTCCCCTTCTTATTCCTCATCTTCACTAATAACCTGTATCCAGCCTGTCCTCATTCCTCTATAGTACAGTATTTTGACAACTCCACAATAATTTCCACCTCACTCTACCTCACCTTCTCACCCTTACACAAAAGTGTCTCCACTGAGATGAAAAATGGCTAAATTCCAGCCAACTTCTTCTCACCCCAAACAAAAGTAAACTCCTCTTCTTCCTCCCCAAATCCTTCCAACACCTCCAAATCCACCTTCACTGAAACCTCACTAAACAACACAGCTGTCAAGGTCGAGTCCCACACCAAGCTATTAGGGGTTATAATTGATGGTCAATTTAACTTCGATCTACATATTCAAAACTGCTTAAAGACCCTCCAAAAACTCGGCCTACTTTATAGAAATAAAAAATTCCTGACAAATGAAGCCAAATTCTCTCTGGCACAAGCCTACCTTCTACCCACTCTACTATGTGTGGCATCTGTCCTCACTAACCTCCAAACAAATCTTTTGACTAAGCTTGAACTAGTATATAATAAAATTGCTAGATTTGTTACGAACCGTATCACTCACACCACTGCCTTTCTCTAAAAACCCTTCACTGGCTTGAATTTCACCACCAACTCCTTTTGCCTCAACCTCACCCACTCCATATTAAACCAACCTCACTCCTTTCCTGCTCTCTGTAACCTCGTTACACCCTATATTCCCTAACCATACACTCTCAGATGTTCTTCGTGTTTCACTGTTGCAGTCATTACATTTGGGTAATCTGCTGGCAAGTTGCTCTCATTCGGCCTGATTAACAAAGTCTTGGGTCCTGCGTTGGTTGCTGTCCCTTCTTCCATGACATCAGGTCATCAGGAATATAAAACATGCAGCCGACACCATTACATCAGTCTTTCTAGCCGCGCGGTGCCCGAAGCAGAAGCAGTTCGCAAGTGCTGGTCGGCCGACTCAGTACCCCATTGGGGAAACTTTTTCTTGCTCCTTACCGATGTCAGTAAAAGTTAATAACTGCATTACTTGTGGGAAGCAAATACCTCATAAGGATTTTTATTTGTACTGTATTCCTTGCGTAGGCCCTGACCACAACGTACCTTGCTGTCAGTTGTGTGCTTTATTTAATCAATGCACTATCAAACGTCAGTACATTTTTGCTTCTAAATATTTTGGCTCATGCTTTACTTATCCAGAAATGTCGTCTCTTAGCAGTCCGACTACCGGAATACCTAAAAACGCAAGGAAAAAGACAGGCACAGGCCATTGAGGTCTAAAACTGCCGACAACGCTTCTCCTAAGCCATTTGCCAGTTCACCGGTACTCAGTGAGGTGCTTTTGCAGCCCCCTGATACCTGCTACTTCTGATTCGCAGGCCTCTACTGAAACCCATTCAGAGTCTGGTATGCCGCGAGATGTTTCAATTATGGAACCCACTGATGTCTCTACATTGGATGGGTCCGGAGCTGCTGAGCAGGCACCGGCTTCTGAAGGTGTTTTCAGGCCTATAGATTTGTATATTAGACCAACGCCATCTTCAAAACCAAGGCCAAAATCTTGACCTATGTCTAAAAAAACGACGCCTGGGCCACATGTGCAGACCCCTATGCATGCCTAAAAAACAAATTATCAAAATGGCTGAAGATTTAATTACTCTGATCAGGGTTAGCCAACCCCCCCCCCCTTTCTAAGAGGCCTAGGCAAGACATTGATTATGAATCTTCTGAACAGGATTCTAGGATTCTATTTCTTCTGACTCTTCTAATGACCAGGAATTGTCTATACTTACTTATGAGGACTCTGATGCAGAAGGTTCCATTCCTTCTGCTTCTTCCCCTGAGGATTTTTCTTTTGGGGAAGCTTTGCGTACCTTAAGGGAACATTTCCACTGGGAAAGTCAGGATTTCTCTGAATCTAAAAAGAGACTTGGGGATTTTCTTCTTTTTTCCTTAGCATAGGCCTTTGGCTATACCTCCTGTTCTGGATATTGTTGATGATGTTTTTTCAGAATCTAGTATGGCTCCTGATTCTCTGCCTCCGGCTCCTTGTAAGCCGGACAAAATACTACAGGGTTCCTGACTCTCACAAATTTTTTTTCAAAAATCCTGTTGCAGATCCTGAAACCATTTCTCAGGGTCCCAAGGGCATAAAGGCTTCTACTGCTAAAAATCCTACCCCTTCTGATAGAAATTCCAGGGTGCTGGATAGATGGAGCAAGAAGGTTTACACTTGCAACCTTGGCAATCAGGGCTTTAAACTGTCAATTTCATATGCTAAAATATCAACAGCATATCATGGGACTGCTTAAACAGAAAATGATGATGATTTCTGACTGTGTGGAAAACAAAGCTTTACAGGATTTATTGCTTTCAGCTGAACAAGTTGGAAAACATACTTTGCAATGTGGTTTTGATTCTTTGGAGGCCTCTTGCAGGGCTGCTGTAACTGGGTCTGTGCTAAGAAGGCATGCTTGGCTCAGAGCAAAATCTGCCTGATCATGTTAAAGCAAAACTGTTGGATGCTTCTTTACAACAGGACCGGCCCTTTGGTAATAAGGCTGAAGAAGTTTTAAAAAAGATGGAAGATAAAGCTTAATCTATGCAAACTGTGAAAGATTTCTTACAAGTGCAACCTCCAAGATTTAGTAGGCACTGGCCTACTGAGAACTGGTCCTTTCCAGTTCCTTCGAGAGCCACTCAAGCCAAGCCCAGACATTCCAAAGGCTCCAGGTTTCAGTCACAAGGGACTTTCAGAACAAGACATTGGGGTGCCTCCTCTTAAAATCTGGAAACAACAAGACACCTCCCTATGGTAAGCAGTCTCAATGACTTCCCTTTACATTTACCAAGCACTTACCTTTTAGCTGCCCCTTTGGGGGGAAAACTGGCTCTTCATGCAAGAAACTGACAACTTATAACCCAGGACAAATGGATTTTAAATATAGTATCCCAGGGATACAGATTTCATTTTCACACTTTGCCAATTCCAAACGGATGGCCAGACCTGCCTCCAAATCAGTGGCAGAGGCCCAGAAACAAGTACTTTCCCTCATGAAGATGGGGGCTATTCAACCAGTACCAGAAAAGGAAAGGGACAAGGTTTCTATTCAAGACTTTTCCTGGTACCCAGAAAAGACAAATCGTGGCGTCCAATTCTGGACTTATCTACTCTAAACACCTTTCTGGACATTCCAAAATTCAAGATGCTGACTCTTCACCAGTTACTTCCTATGCTAGGCAAAGGTGCCTGGTTGGCAACTCTAGATTTAAAAGAATACACGAACCTCGTAGTGACAACAATATAACAGAACAAGCAAATTACTACGAGAATGCCACGAACTGGTGAGGCTCAAGGAGACAACACGTAGTAAAAAAAACGATAATTTATTAAACTGTGAATAATTGGGTTAAGCGCTTTCATCTAAAAATCATAGACTTCTTCAGAACACAACTTAAAATAACCAGATGGTTTAAATACCCTACACAACCAATGAATTCAGCACAATTAATGATCCAATACAGATACACTGATGTCATATCCTGTATACAAGGAAAAATATCTACTTGAATAATAAGCTTTAAAAATTAATATATTCTAAACTATATTATGAAAAATTAAATACATTCAAAATAAAAGAATTAATAAATTCAACATTTTTGAAACTGGAATACCCTTGTATCCTCGCTTGTAGTACCGGCTTGATGGATATATGTTCATTAATGCCGGGTGGTGTAATGGCATTTAAAAGAATTTGCCATCTCACCTCTTTCACCTAACAAAGCATTCAAATTTCCCCCTCTGCTGGACTGACTCGGAACTTTCAGAATTGCAAACTTAAAAGTACAACAACGCATACTATCTTTGACATGTCTGAAAAGTGCATTGTTTACATCTTCTTTCCTGATCGCATACACATGGTCGTATATTCTGTCTTTGAGGTGCCTCCCAGTTTTACCCACATAAAAACTGGGGCACCTAGTGCACTTAGCAAAATAAATAACATTTTGTGTTTGACAATTCCCTTTCTTGAAACAAATTTTAGTCTTGTTTTTGTTCCCCACCACCAGGGACACATCTTCCAAAATAGCTGAACAATAATTACAATGTCCACACTTTTTTGTACCTCCCTTATCATAATATGTAAATGTTTTGATACCCTGAAATTTCTTTTTCAAATTACATCCTATTTTGTGCACAAATTTTGGCTCATCATCCACTGTTAAAAAAAATGCCTTCATCGCACTTCAGTATGTTCCAGTTCTCTGTTATAATGTTTTTAACATGCCCTGTATGATCATTGAATGGCAATACACAGGCTTGACTATATTCGTTAGTCTTATTCCCAGTTATCTCTGTCTCAAAAGGGGTACTGTTCCTAACATCCACCCCTAACAAGGGCTTAAATTTCTTTCCCCACTCACTGCTAACATATGTGATGGCGTCTTCCACTACAACGGATGGATAACCCCTTTCCTTGAACATGGTACCTATAAATTCAAGTTCCTGTAGCATGTCATGATGGTCCGATGTCATACGGGCCTCTCGTATGCATTGTCCTTTCACAATGTTTTTCTTCTGCCTAAGGGGATGGCAACTACTATACTCCAAATAGGTTTTAAGTATAGTATCCCAGGGATATAGATTTCATTTCCACACATTGCCAATTCCAAACGGATGGCCAAACCTGCCCCCAAATCAGTGGGCAGAGGCCCAGAAGCAAGTACTTTCCCACATGAAGACGGGGGCTATTCAGCCAGTACCAGAAGAGGAAAAGGGACAAGGTTTCTATTCAAGACTTTTCCTGGTACACAAAAAAGACAAATCATGGTGTCCAATTCTGGATTTATCTACTCTAATCACCTTTCTGGACATTCCAAAATTCAAGATGCTGACTCTTCAGTTACTTCCTGTGCTAGGCAAAGATGCCTGGTTGGCAACTCTAGATTCAAAAGAGGCTTACCTACATATCCCAATCAGGGAATCTTGAAGAAGATACCTCCGCTTCAAAGCAGGCTACTTGCATTACCAGTTCTCTGCACTGCCCTTTGGCTTATCTACTGCGCCCAGGGTCTTTACAAAGTGCCTGGCTCCAGTAATTGCATTTTGCAGGCAAAGAAATATTCAAATATATCCATACCTGGACGACTGTCTAATTCAGGCAGAAAACAAGAACACTCTTCTAAACCATATGACGTTTGTAAAAAGGGTTCTAACTTGTCTAGGGTACACTATAAACGAAAAGAAATCACAACTGGTATCTTCTCAAAAAAATTATATTCCTGGGTGCAAGCTTGAATACAACTGCCCAGATGGCTTTCCTTACGCCAGAGAAGCAAATACATTTGGTTATTTACTTCAAACAGGTGGCCACAAAAAAACATGCTTTCTGCAAGGCAAATACTGCAAGCCTTGGGGTTCATGGCCTGCTGCAGTCTTCTAATTCCAGTAGTACTTAAAAAGTCTATGGAGTCATCATTGTCACAGCCTGGAAACAATGATTCCTATCATTCCTTGCCTGCAGCTAGAGTTCCTATGGTGGGCAGAGGCCTGCCACCAAAACAAGGGACTGTCATTCACACCACCCCCTGCTGCCCAAACCCTAACTACAGATGCATCAGACTATGCTTGGGGGGCCCATCTGTTAGGGAAGTGCATTCAGGGCAAATGGAGCCAAAATCAAATGCACCTTCATATCAAAAAGAAATGCTAGCCGTACAGAATGCACTGACAGCCTTCAAGGACTACCTTCATCCAGGACAATTAATGATAAAGACAGACAGCACCACGGTTATATGGTACATAAACAAGCAGGGGGGTACACACTCCTACCCCTTTGCAGACTAGACATGGCATTGTGGAACTCTGCCTTGACCTATCAAGTACAACTACAAGCTCAATTCCTGCCAGGAAAGCTGAATACTCTGGCAGACGAATTAAGCAGAAATCTCATGGACCCACATGAATGGAAACAGGAACCATGGTTTTTCAACATGTTGACACACAAATGGGGGAGCCCAGACATATTGCCTCACCCCAGAACTATCAGTTGGACAAATTTTGCACAAGAACTCGTCACAAAAAAGCCTGGAAAGTGGATGCTCTGTCCTTCAGCTGGAAAAACCTATCGGTCTATGCCTTTCCTCCATTGCCTCTTCTCTCCAAAGTTTTACTAAAAGTTAAAAGGGACAAACCAAAAATGATTTTGATTGCGCCAGACTGGCCTCACCAATATTGGTACCCACTCCTGCGCAATGTGTCACACCTTCCACCGTGGCACCTGCCTCAGGCACCTTACTTACTGTCTCAACAGAACAACCAAATTCTGCACACGCAGCTCCAAACTTTGAATCTTGCAGCGTGACTAATCACCTAAATTCACCCTTAGCATCCCTCAGCAAACCTGTGATGGATGTCATTTTGCAGGCGAGAAGGCCTAGTACTCGAAAATCTTTTGCTGACAGTTGGAAAAGATTCTGTGCCTGGAATCAATCTCAAGGGATTAGCACAGCAATGCCCAACATTCCTCTTGAGTTTACAATACTTAACTGAAATGCTTCACAAGGGACTTTCCTTTTCTTCCATAAAAATCCATGCCCAGCCATTTCAGCTCATTACAACACAGAACCTCTCCTCTTCTCTCATAGTTTCATAGTATAGTACTAGGCTATCTGCCCTGGGGCATTTGTAAGCCTAGCCATAGTGATGTGGCTTTTGCCACCCCATGAAATGGTACAAAAAATGCATAGAATAAGTTTAGAATACTGTGCCTCTGTCTAATAGTGACACAATGAAGGTCCCCTTATATAATAGAATTAGTTTACTGTGCCCCTGTCTAGCAGTGACACAGATGTGACCCCTGGGGTAAACTTACGATCTCCCATCCACTCATCAAGATTTCTCTTGAAGAGAGTCAGTGAGGGGCTCTGCCTAATACGAACTGGGATCTTGTTCCAAAGCATGGGAAACCTCTGGGTTATGAATCTATCCCTCCAGCATGTCCTATTCATACTTGTGCCAAGGTTTAAGTCTTTAGCTCTCGTGGTCCTGATGGATTTGGATTTTTTGAGGTGGAGCATGTCCATCGGATCCTGATTGGACATGGCCTTGTACGTCAGGCAGAGATCACCTCTGAGCAGGCGGTATGCTACTGAATAGAGCTGAAGTTTCTTATGTCTGGCAGAATAAGACATATGTTGGAGACCCTTGATCCTCTTGGTGAGGTACTTTTGTGGTCTCTGCAGCTGTTGCAAATGCCGGGTGAGGTACATACCAAATGGGGCATTGTACTCAATCATGGGTCTGATGAGGGGGGAGGAGTATAGGGGTACAATGACATCCTTGGATCTGGATGTGAATCCCTTCATGATGAGGTGTGCAAGGTAGAATGTTTTTCTGACCACTTTGACAACGTGGGTGTCAAATGAGAGGTCGCTGTCGATTTGGGTCCCTAGGTCTCTGATTATGTTTTCCGTACTCAGTGGGTTGCTGTCTATGTGATAATTTGTGGGTACTTTGTTTTTCCCAAAGGGGATGACTATACATTTTTTGGCATTTAGTTTAAGGCCATGACTCCGGCACCAGTTGTCTGTTTCTGTGAGGCCTTTTTGTAGGATGTATGTGTCCGCTGGTGTATCGACTATGGCGCCTAGTTTGCAGTCATCTGCAAACTTTGTCAGCCACAGCCCTCTCATGTTTGCTTTAACATCTGAGAAATAAATGCCGAACAAGAGGGGTCCCAGGACAGATCCCTGTGGGACACCACTTGTGACTGGCTTTGGGTCTGACATTGCTACAGCGATTTTAACTTTATGGGTTCTGTCCTTTAGCCAGTTTGCAACCCAACTAGTGACATAAGGGTTTACGTTTAAGCTGTTGAGCTTATCTATGATGCCTGAGTGGAGTATTGTGTCGAAGGCCTTAGCCAAGTCCAGGTAAGCTGTATGGACTGCTTTGCCCTCATCAGTGGCTCTAGTGACTGTTTCGAAAAAGTCAACCAGGTTAAAAAGGCAGGATCTGCCCTTTACAAAGCCGAACTGGGTGGGGTCAAGTGTCTTGTAGGTCCCCTATGTCTCTGTTTATGAGTTCCATAATGATTCTTTCCATAGCTTTGCAGACCAGGCTGGTTAAGCTTATGGGGCGGTAGTTTCCAGGGTCTGTAGAGGCACCCCCTTTGTGGAGTGGGACCACTGTTGTACGCCAGTGGTCAGGTACATATCCCGAAGTAAGGCTAAGGTTAAATAGCATTTTTATGTGTGGGTTTAGCTCCTCTTGGAGTTAACGTAACACGCAACCCGGGATACCGTCAGGTCCCATTGATGCTGTGTAGGGCGGTTCTCACTTGGACATCTGAGATGATAGGGAGATTACATTCAGCTGGGATAAGTATTTCTTCTTTTGGGGGTGAGGGAGGGGAGAAATTTGCACTGAACCTGTCAGCCAGAATGTTGGCAATATCTGTGGGTTCAGTGTATTTTTTGTTGTTGTGAACCAACTCTGAGCATATCTGAGAGTTTCCGCCCAGGTTTCTAACATAGCTGAAGAAGGCTTTGTGGTTATCTTTAGTGTCCTTAGCAATTTTTCTCTTAAAGTTGGCCTTGGATGTTTTTATGAGAGAACGTAGTTTTCTGCTAATGTTGATCAGAGATGTTTTCCCTTCATGGGATTTTGCTCTGACGTGCAGTAGCTTCCTTCTTTTGTTATACAATTTGTTAATGGCTGAGGTCCACCAGACAGGACGCTTGCCTTTGGTGGAGAGGGACCTGGATTTATTTGGGATTGCATGATCCATGCATTCTTGGAGATGTCCATAGAAAGCATTTATGAAGGATTCGGCATTGTGGGATGTGGTATCCACTGGCACAGTGGGCTTAAAGGATACCATCTCAGTCTTAAGAAGAGTGAAGTCTGCTTTTGAGAAGTTTTTCACTGTGGTCTTTTGTGCTGGGGGTGGAGGTGGGATATGTATATCCAGGGTGATTAGTTTGTGGTCAGATCTCACTAGTGAGGGGTATGCTTCCGGTGTGGAGCATTTTGTCCCCATGTTTGTGATGATCAGATCTAGTATATTATCTCCCCTAGTGGGGGAGGTGACTAGTTGTTCCAGTGCATTTGAATTTATGAATTCCAGGAACCTTTGGGCTAGGGTATTAGGGCTAGAATAATGTACCCAATCTATGTTTGGGTAGTTGAAGTCTCCCAGTATGATGGTATTTTGTGATTCATTCATATCCTCCAATGTCTTCAGGAAGGCTGAGTGGGGTTCTTGAGATTGGGAGGGTGGTCTGTAACATGCTACCAGTTGTATAGCAGTTTTGCCTATGGTTAGTTGCACCTGTATGGTCTCTGATGCTTCATGTGTTGCTACTAACCTGGAGGTGGGTGGCCTTGATGAATATGGACACTCCCCTCCTTGTGGTTCGCCGGTTTTGGGGCGAAAAGCATGATACGAGGTATAGCCTGGTAGCACTGGGGTGCTCTCAGGAGCCTTGAACCAGGTTTCAGTTACTGCACAGACGTCGATGTTCTCCATGCTGAGGAGTGCATCAAGTGCCTGCATCTTGAGATTTAGACTTCTGGCAATGAGCAGCATTACCCTTAGTTTTTTCCATTTTTGTTTTCTAAGGAGGTGGGTTTGTCTTTTGAGCCTTGCCTAAAAAAGGCACTATGGGGGTGGCAAGAGCCTTAGCCAATATCCGGAAGCCCAGTAGTGACAGGTGTAAGCCATCCCTTGCGAAGCAGCGTGGCCTGTCCACCATGTCATCCCAGGCAGACAGACATTGGATCCCCTTAGAATGACATCAGTACTTGAGCCAATTATTAAAGCTGATCATCTTGTCTTTGTATTGTGGTATCATTCTTGGTGAGGGCAAGATGCTGCTCAGGGTCAGGGTCATACCAGCCTGGACTGCATAATCGGAGAGCTCCTCTATGTCTCTTTTCATGTAGTCCAGGGAGGTACGTCTCAGGTCATTCACACCAGCATGGACAATGACAGAGTCATATTTGTACTTGCTTTGGAGTGACTTGAGTGCGTGTGTTATGTGGCAGATCTTAGCTCCCGTTAGACGGCTCACAGTCACCCTCTCCTTGTTCAGCCTGGTCAGCGGGACATCAGTGTGTCTGACTATAGAGTCACCTATTACTAGTGTATCAGGCATGGTGTTTGGCGTTAAGGGCTGTGATTGGTTGACACACTGATTTATTGAAGTATGTGTTGCATGTGTTTTGTTTTGAGGTGGTGGATTTTTGGATGTCTGCTTTGGGAGCCTCTGTTGTTTTGGTAAGTTTTTTATTAGAGCCTCCGAGTATGTCTTTGTGTTTTTATGTGTTTGGTTTGCAGTTGTGGTAGGTCTATGTGGGACTGGGATTGTTGTGTGTGTGGTTACCATCTCCTCCTGTCTGGTCATGCCAGCCCTGAGTTGAGAGAGTTCAGCCTCCAGTTTGGCTATATAGTTGCATCTCGCACATGTATTTGTTGGGAGGAGGAGAGGGTTGTCTGTGTACATGAGACAATTGTAGCATTGTCTCAAGATACCCAGATTGACCAGCTTAACTGGAAAGGATGCCAGTAATCTACCACTCGACATGCTAGAACAGTATAAGGGAGTGCTGTACCTTTAAGGGAAGTGGATATTCACAGGGTTGGTAAGTAGATGTAGTGCTTTACTTAGTACGAGAGTGCTTACTTATTAGAGAAGTATTGAGAACAAGTGCTAGGCTTATAATATAGTGAGTAGTCTGATTATACTAAGAGTAGAGCTTCCTTAAGAGAAAATTTGAAGAGCAGACCTGGCGGAGCCAGAAGAAGTTTAACCGGCGCTGCGCTATGCGCACAACCGCTCAAAGCCGTGCAAACGCGGATTTTAAACAGTGAACTACAAAAGAGCTAGAAATGGTCCAAAACAACCAATTACTACAGCTTCTTGTGCTGAAGCAGTATCTCAGAGGGGCCAAAAACTTAAGACCACCCAGGAGAGCTCCAACCCCTGCCTGGGACCTCAATTTTGTATTGGAAAAGTTCACTCTCCCTCCTTTCGAGCCAGCTGCTACTGCAGACTTAAAATTTCTCTCCTGGAAAACAGCTTTCCTTTTAGCAGTCACTTCAGCTAGAAGGATTTCCGAATTACAGGCTCTAATGGCAGTGGAGCCTTTCATCATTTTTCATGCGGACAGGGTATCTCTTCAGGACCAGTCCATCTTTCATGCCTAAGGTGGTATCCCGTGTGGCTCTTAATCAGAGCATTCATTTGCCAACTTTCCTTCCCAATCCACAGGACAAGGGGGAGCGGATTCTGCATTCATTGGGATGTACACAGACAACTTAGATTTTACTTAAACAGGACAAACATCTCAAAGAAAATCTGAACAACTGCTGGTGGCATTTGCTGCAGGGGCAAGTGGGGAAAAAGGCTATTTCAAAGCAAACCATTTCCAAATGGATAAGCCATTGCATTTGTTTCTGCTATATGCACCATGGAAAAACTACCCCCATGGGATCACATCCCATTCCACCAGGGCTGCATCTACTTCTACAGCCTTTCTCAGAGGTGTTCCTACCAGGGACATTGTAGAAGCTGCTACCTGGAGCTCAGTTCATATGTTCACCAAACATTACCATTTACCATTGTTCTCTAAATCCAGAGCTGGCTTTGCCACTGCTGTCCTGCAGGGCCTTATAGCTGGTCCTAATGCTGTATAATTCCCTCTATCCCAGCCATAGCTTTGGGAATCTACCCAAATGTAATGACTGCAACAGTGAAACACGAAGAACATAGTACAGTTGTGTACACTTACCATAAATGTAGATGTTAGAGTGTATTCACTGTTGCAGTCCTGGATGTTCATCGTGTTACCCTGCTACAGTCATCACACTTGGGTTATCCTGCCGTCAGGCGGTCCCGCAGTCGGCCCGAATTCCAAAGTCTTGGTCCGGCGTCGGTTGCTGCCGCTTCTTCCCTGACGTCAGTGCGCCAGGGGTATATAAGAGGCATCTGACACCATTTTCTCCAATCTTTCTTGCCGTGCGGTGCCCGAAGCAGAAAAAGTTCGCAAGTGCCGGTCAGCCGACACCTGAGATTTTCGAATTGAGTTTCATTCCGAAGTCTTCAAAGCTAAGTACCCCGTTGGGGAACCTTTTCTTGCCTCAGTCCGATGTCAGGAAAAAAGTTAATAATTGCATTTCTTGTGGGAAGCAAATACCTCATAAGGACTTTCATTCTTATTGTATTCCTTGCCTAGGCCCGGACCATGACGTCACTGGTTGTCGGTTTTGTGCTAGGTTCAATAAGCGAACTATAAAGCGACGCTTTGATTTCGCACGACACTACTTCGGTAGGAAATTTAATTACACTATGCCGTCGGAGCAACCGACTACCGGCGTGCATAAAAAACACAAAGATAAAGACAGGCAGCCTAGATCCAAGCCAGACTCCGAGGCCTCGGCTGGGCCGGTCACCGGTTCTCCGGTTTTCAGTGAGGCGCGTACGCAGTCCCTGGCTACCGCAGAATTGGAGTCCCAGACCGCTTGGGAATCTTTAGCAGAGAGTTCTAGGCTGACGCAGCCATTTTCTTTAGGCCCTACCGACGACATTGCGGAAGGAGAAGCTGGTGCTGTAGAAACACCTTCGGTTTCAGAAGGTGTCTTCAGACCGACTGCTCTCACCATAAAATCCTATGTTAAGCTCTAAAACCAAAAAAGTCTGCACTTCAGTATCCAGTTCAAGGCCTCATGCCGTAGAAACAGATGCTTAAAATGGCTGAAGATTTGATTTCTTTAATCAGGCCCCCCCCCCCCGACAAAAGGCCTAGACAAGAGGAAGATTCTGCCTCCTCTGATCAAGTGTCTATTTCCTCAGGCTCCTCTGAGGAACGGGATTACTTCTTTCCCCCTTATGAAGATTCTGATGCTGAAGGTTCCATTCCCTCAGCTTCTCCCCCTGAAGACTATTCCTTTGGGGAAACCTTACATACCATGAGGGAACATTTCCACTGGGAAGGTCAGGACTACTCTGACTCAAAGAAAAGGCTCCGAGAGTTTCTTTTACTCCCGCAGCACAGACCACTTGCTATCCTCCCAGTTTTAGATATTGTGGATGATGTTTACTTAGAATCTGTCTAAATCCAGATTCTCTGCCTCCTGTTCCAGCCAAACCAGATAGATACTACAGAGTGCCTGACTCGCACAAATTCCTTTACAAAAGCCCTGCTGCTGATCCAGAGACAATCTCCCAGGGTCCCAAAGGGGCTAAGGCTTCTATGTCTAAAAATCCTGTACCCTCTTAAAGGGAATCCAGAGCACAAGATAGGTGGGGGAAGAAGGTTTACACCTCAGCTACTTCTAGCTATGAGAGCACTAAATTGTCAATTTCACATGCTTAAATACCAGCAATTCCTAATGTCTCAAATGAAACAAAAGATGAGCACGCACCCTCAACAGTCTGAATTCAAGGAAATGCAGGATCTGTTGCATGCAGCTGAACAGGTGGGCAAGCATACTTTACAATGTGGATTTGATTCCTTGGAAGCTTCCTGTAGAGCAGCTGTTACTCGGTCTGTTATACATAGGCATGTTTGGTTAAAGGATCAAACTCTGCCTGAACATGTTAAAGCAAAGCTACTAGATGCTCCCTTACAGCAGGATGTCTTATTTGGGGTTAAAGCAGAAGAGGTTTTAAAGAAAATGGAGGATAAGGCAAAATCTATGCAGACGGTCAAAGATGTCTTACAGGTACAGCTGCCACGCTTCAGCAGAAATTGGCCAACAAAGAATTGGTCCTTTCCAGCTTCTGACAGACCACAGAGGGGTAAATACAGGTGCTCAAGGGGCAGAGGTCAAGCACAAATCCCTTATAAACCTAGTCAATGGGGCACTGCAACACAGAAGGGAGGAGAAGACAGGTCCCAAATTACTAGAAGGCAAACGCAATGAAACTGCCAAGCAAAACTCCCTTGGCAGCTCCCTTGGGAGGAAAATGAGCACTTTTTGCAGACAACTGGCGCATCGTCACAAGGGACAAATGGGTCCTAGACATTATCTCACAAGGATACAGATTCCATTTCCACACCTTGCCAAGGATAAAAGGAATGCCAAACCTGCCACAAAATCAATGGACAGAGGCACAAAAACAAATTACAGCTCTCATAGACATGAGAGCCATTTAACTGGTACCTACACAGGAACAAGGCCAAGGATTTTACTCTAGGCTCTTTCTAGTCCCCAGAAAGGACTATGCTTGGAGACTCATTCTGGACCTTTCAATTCTAAACACCTTCTTGCAAGTACCCAAATTCAAGATGCTAACACTACAGCAGCTGCTTCCCATGTTGGGCAAGAATGCTTGGCTAGTAACGTTGGACCTCAAGGAGGCATACCTGCATGTCCCTATCAGACAAAATTGCAGAAGATACCTCAGTTTCATTGCAGGTTCAACCCATTACCAATTCTCTGCACTGCCCTTTGGCTTATCTACTGCGCCCAAGGTCTTCACATAATGCCTGGCACCAGTAATTGCATACTGCAGACAAAGAAGAATTCAAATATATCCATACCTGGACGACTGCCTCATCCAAGCAGAAAGCAAGGACATTCTCTTACAACATCTGGCTTTTGTAAAACACCTTCTAAGTTGCCTAGGGTACACAGTAAACGAAAAGAAATCAAAACTAGTGCCCTCACAAAATATGACATTCCTGGGTGCCAGCTTGAATACAATGGCCCAGATGGCTTACCTGATGACAGACAAACAACTACAACTAACTCAATACTTCAAAATAATGACAACAAAAACCCAACTCCCTGCAAGAAAAATTCTGCAGGCTTTGGGCTTCATGGCATCTTGCATACTACTAATACCATTTGCAAAACTGCATATGAGGAAATTACAATGGTACCTAAAAAGTGTATGGACTCAACACAGGCACAGCTTGGAAAAAATGATACCTCTCATTCCCTGCCTTCAACAGGAGTTTCTATGGTGGTCACAGGCATGTCACCTCAACAAGGATCAACCTTTCATCTTACCCCCAGCCAGGCAAACTATCACGACAGATGCCTCGGACTACGCCTGGGGGGCACACATGGCAGGACGGTGCGTTCAAGGCATACGGACTGCAGATCAAAGGAATCTGCACATCAATCAGAAAGAAATGCTGGCTGTACAGAATGCCCTGACAGCCTTCAAGGACCTATTACTTCCAGGGCAGCTTACAATAAGGACAGACAACACCACAGTAATGTGGTACATAAACATACAAGGGGGTACACACTCCTACCCTCTATGCAGGCAAGCAATGACCTTGTGGAACACAACACTGGCTTACCAAGTTCAATTACAAGCTCAATTCCTGCCAGGAAAAAAGAACACATTGGCAGACGACCTAAGCAGAAACATCATGGATCCCCACGAGTGGAAACTGGATCCACAAGTATTTGCAATGATAACTCAAAAATGGGGGCACCCAAACATAGACCTGTTTGCCAGCCCCCAAAACTATCAGATGATAAGATTTTGCACAAGGACGTTTCACCATCAAGCTTGGAAAGTGGATGCACTCTCATTCAGTTGGAAAATGCTGACAGTATATGCCTTCCCTCCACTGCCCCTTCTCACAAAGGTGCTGCTGAAAGTCAGGATGGAGAGACCCCGAATGATACTCATTACCCCAGACTGGCCACGCCAGCACTGGTACTCACTATTAAGGAATATGGCCCAGGGCCCACCATGGATTTTACCACAGATTACTCATCTGCTCACACAGCAAGACAGTCAGATCCTACACAGCCAGCTCAAAACCTTAAATTTGGCTGCATGGCAAATCACCTAAGCAACCAGCCAGCTCCTCTTTCTCAAGCTGTTATGGAGGTTATTCTGGAAGCCAGGAGGCCCAGCACCAGGAAAACCTACTCAGACAAATGGAAAAGGTTTTGCGCCTGGAATCAAGCTAAAGGCCAAAATACCCTTCAGCCGGACATACCTCAGATTCTACAATATTTAACTGAGATGTTACACAAAGGCCTTTCCTTTTCATCTATTAAAATCCGTGCCTCCGCTATTTCAGCTCACTACACCACGGATCCTCCATTATTTTCACATCCACTTCTAAGGCAGTTTCTCAGAGGGGCCAAAAACATTAGGCCTCCCAGGAGAGCACCAACACCAACTTGGGACCTCAATTTTGTTCTGGAAAAACTTACGCTACCTCCTTTTAAACCAGCCTTCTCAGCTGACTTAGTTTATATCATGGAAGACTGCCTTGCTTCTAGCAATTACTTCAGCCAGAAGAGTCTCAGAGCTTCAGGCACTAATGGCAGTAGAGCCTTTCCTCATTTTCCATCAAGACAGAGTTTCTCTACGAACTAACCCCTCTTTTATGCCTACGGTGGTATCCAGTGTGGCTCTAAATCAAACCATCCATTTACCCACCTTCTTTCCAAATCCACAGAACAAAGGAGAAAGACTCCTGCATTCCTTGGACATTCGCAGGCAGCTACGTTACTACTTGGATAAAACTAAGGTTTTCAGAAAATCTGGCCAGCTTTTTGTATCCTATGCTGCAGCATCTCAAGGAAAGGCGATCTCAAAGCAGACCATTTCCAAATGGATAGGACATTGCATACGCTTTTGCTACACCCACCATGGAAAACCAGTTCCTGCTAGCATAAGGCCCCATTCTACCAGGGCAGCAGCTACTTCTACAGCCTTCCTCAGGGGGGTCCCAACCCAAGGGTATTCTGGAAGCTGCAACTTGGAGTTCAGTACACACCTTCACCAAACACTATCACTTACCACTTTACTCTAAGACTAGAGCTGGCTTCGCCACTGCAGTTTTGCAGGGCCTTCTAGCCTCCTCTAACCCGGTTTGACTCCACCTCCCATCCTTAGCTTTGGAATTCTAAGCAAGTGTGATGACTGCAGCAGGTTAACACGATGAACATAGTACAGTTTTGTACCTACCGTAAATGTAGATGTTCGAGTGTATACCCTGCTGCAGTCCAGGTTACCCTCCCTCCATCCCCGCTGAACTAACTAAAACCTTTCAATACCTTAAAATCTGATACAACCTTTGTGGTGTATTTGCTTATAGCTGGAGGGATGTTTTGGTTGTGATAAACTTTTATTATTGGTATTATCTACTGACCACTTTTTTTTGGGGGGGGGGGCACCTGACATCTGGGGCAAGAAAACCTGAAGAAAATGGCGTCGGATGCCTCTTGTATACCCCTGGCGCACTGACGTCAGGGAAGAAGCGTCAGCAACCGACGCCGGACCAGTACTTTGGAATTTGGGCTGACTGCGGGACCGCCTGAAGGCAGGATAACCCAAGTGTGATAACTGCAGCAGGGTATACACTCGAACATCTACATTTATGGTAGGTACAAAACTGTACTTTACCCTCCCTCCAGCCCCCTACTTTACTCTGGCTATACCTCTACTTTCTTTCACTATGCTTAAAAACCCTTTTGGTGTATTTGCTTTTGGGATTGGAGGTATATTTTTTATTTAATTTTATTTGCTCTCCATTTGGGGGGCACCTGACATCTGGGGCAAGAAAAACTGATGTAATGGCGTCGGTTGCATGTTTTATACCCCTGACTACCTGACATCATGGAAGAAGGGACAGCAACCGATGCAAGACCCAAGACTTTAATCAGGCCGACTGAGGGCAACCTGCCAGCAGATTACCCAAATGTAATGACTGCATCAGTGAATACACTCGAACATCTGCATTTATGGTAAGTGTATACAAATGTACTTTCTGACCAACATCTCCTTCAGATCTATAAACCTAACAAAACCATTGGCAAGCTACTCTATAACCACTCTTTTGCAAATGCCTGGACTAAACTGCTTCAACATACAAGATTAATTACTAACGCAAACTGTTTCAAAAAAGTAAAAAAAAAAACACTGAAAGACTATCTGTTCAAATCTTGGACTTGCTCTTGTGTTGACTCTCCTTAACTATCCTCCCTTCATCTAACATAACACCACACTTCTCTCCTCACTACTCTATACCTACCCCATTTCTCTCATCCCTTCTGTTTCCATAAGATCAGTCTGTGCAGCTATGGCAAAGGGAGATAACTGCCAACACATCTGTTTGGAATTTTGTAAATTATATTTTAGTTGTGAATATCAACATGATTCATATAAGATGCTTGTGTTACAACTGTATTAGAACTGTGTATGTCCATGTGTATATAAAACTTGTTTGTACAGACGTGTGTTGAAAACGTTTTTGCAAAGTGTTTGAAATGTATCCACAGTTTGCACTCCTGGAATGGAACAGAAATGTACATGCACTGTTGTAGCTGTTTAAATGTATATATTTTAACCGTGGAAACTGGAACACAGGAGGTTAATTTCAGTCCAGCAAAACTTCAGAAAAATAGCGGATATTAAATTACTTTATGGCTACGCAATAAAAGATATCTTTCAGTTTCAGTGCAGCAAGGAGAGACAATGTCTAAAACTAGGGAACTTTCTGTATTGTCTTGGAAGTGTTTTATTGTTTTATGACTTCCAGCATCTACCAAAGATCTGAGGTCTATGTATTTTCACAGGTAGATGCTAAATACAGCTAGGTTCTAGCAGTGGGGGGGGGGGTTCACCTGGGATAGTCAGATGACAAGAAATGTCATTCTGCAAGCTATCCCAGCAGTAATATTTGAAATATTAATTTGAGAACTCTCTGAGAGAGACACAGCATTCTGTATTCTGTCATTAACCTGACAACAACAATTAAAGAAGATCCATTCACCACATCTGCCTTGTTCTGTAAGTACATTTCTAGGGAATAGTAACTCTTAGATGTAGTCAGGAATATAGCAAAGCTTGGGTTAGGTATGTTTCTTCATTTCTTTGAGACTGTCCTGCAATGTTTTAAATATTTCCTGTGATTTTGAACTCTGATGTCACTGTAAATATATATTTGGTATTGTCTTCTTTTATTTTTAATATATTTAAGCCTTTCATTGTGGCTGATCTTTGCATAGATATTTAAGTTTTGAGAGTACTTGCATATTTATGTGGTGATACTGTATGGGTCACTCCTAATAGCCTTCCCCTTTGTCAAACTGCCCTTTGTATTAATAGTAACATTATACAGTAAGAGTGGGCATGATTTAAGGGCCTTAAAGTAGCTGATAAAAAGCTGGCTGCTGGCAGTGATAACTACCTTATAGTTTGGGCATAAGGGGACATAGCTAGTAATACTACCTGTGCCAGCCTTTCATGTGTGTGTGTGTGTAAATCGGGTCTATATTAGAACATTAAAGTTTTAAAACTTCAAATGTTCTAATATTGACCTGTATTAAGCAAACACTGAAAATATCGAAACTACAGAAAACAGAATTTTCTCCTAGGGAAAGAATTTGGTTGTCCGTTTCTATTGCTTCGTTATTTTCAGCGCTCTGATGGAAAGTTACGGGTCGGGTTCAGGTAAGATTGAGCCCAGGTTAGCTTGGTTAGGGTGCGGGTTAGGTATGTGTGCGATTGTGTGGACTTGAAGGTTAGGGCGGGTTATGTGAGTTAGGGTTAAGGCGTGGGTTTGGTATGTGTGCGACTTTGTGGACGTGAGGGTTGGGGCGGGGTAGGTGAGTTATGGTTAGGGCGCGGGTGAGGTGATTGTGCGATAGTGACTGACCTTAGGGTTTGGGTTAAGGTAAGTGGATAGTTAGTGGTGTATGTATAGATGTTCGTGTTTCACTGTTGCAGTCATTACAGTTGGGTTATCCAGCTGGCAGTCGGTCCGAGTTCCAAAGTCTAGGTCCAGCGTCAGTTGCTGTTGCCTCCTCCCTGATGTCAGTGTGCCAGGGGTATAAAAGATGCAGCCGACGCAATTTTCTTCAGTCTTTCTTGCCGCCTGAAGCAAAAGCAGTTCGCAAGTGCCGGTCGGCCGTCTCCTGAGATTTTCAAATTCGAATTTCAGATCCGAAGTCTTCATTAAAGCTAAGTACCCTGTTGGGGAAAGTTTTTTCTTGCTCCAGACCGATGTCAGAAAAAGTAAATAATTGTATTTCTTGTGGGAAGCAAATACCTCATAAGGATTTTCATTCTTACTGTATTCCTTGCCTAGGCCCTGACCATGACGTTGCTAGTTGTCGGTTTTGTGCTAGATTTAACCAACGCACTATTGAGCGTCGGTACGATTTTGCATTTCATTATTTTGGCAGAAGATTCAATTATATAATGCCGTCGGAACAGCTGACTACCGGAGTTTATAAAAAGCGCAAAGAAAAAGAAAAGGACAGGCATCCGAGGTCCAAAACTGATGAGGCTTCCATTAGACCTGTCGCCGGTTCTCAGTGAGGCGCTTTCGCAGCCCCTAACGCTCGCTACCTCAGAGCCACAGGCCGCTTCCGACTCCCACGTGGAGCCGACTAGGCCGCTCGAAACTCAAGGTATTGGACACTCGGAAACTATTCCCTCAGATGGGTCCAGAGCCGCTGAGCAGGCATCGGCTTCTGAGGGTGTTTTCAGGCCTACACAGTTGTATGTAAAACCAACTTCAGCTTCAAAGGCAAAGACTAAAGCAGCTCTAAAGACAAAGAAACAAGTACAGCATTCTCCTGGACAGACCTCCATGCCTAAAAAAAACAGATGCTTAAAATGGCCGAAGACCTAATTACTTTGATCAGGGGTTCCCATCCCCCTCCTGATAAGAGACCTAGGCAAGAGATAGAATTATGAATCTTCAGATCAGGTTTCCATTTCCTCTGATTCCTCTTCTGAACAGGAATATTCTCTTCCTCCCTATGAGGATTCTGATGCTGAATAATCTATCCCTTCAGCCTCTCCTCCTGAGGATTATTCTTTTGGGGAGACCCTGCATACTATGAGGGAGCATTTCCACTGGGAGAGCCAAGATTACTCAGAATCCAAGAAAAGGCTCTGAGACTTCCTTTTATTACCTCAGCACAGGCCCCTTGCTATTCCTCCTGTTTTAGACATTGTAGATGATGTATTTTCAGAGTCCGGTCTGTCTCCCGACTCTTTACCACCAGCTCCTGTTAAGCCAGACAGAAACTACAGGGTTCCTGATTCACATAAATTTCTTTATAAAAACCCTGCTGCTGACCCAGAAACTATCTCTCGGGGTCCCAAAGGGGTCAAGGCTTCCACTGCAAAAAACCCTATCCCCTCTGATGGGGATTCAAGGGCCCTGGACAGATGGGGAAAAAGATTTATACTTCTGTTACCTTGGCTGTAAGAGCATTAAATTGTCAGTTTCATATGCTTAAATATCAGCAATATCTTATGTCACTGCTTAAACAGAAAATGTTGACAAATTCAGAATGTGCAGAAAACAAAGAAATGCAGGATTTATTTCATGCAGCTGAACATGTGAGAAAGCTTACTTTGCAATGTGATTTTGATTCTCTAGAGGCCTCCTGCAGGGCCGCTGTTACAGGTTTTGTCATTAGAAGGCATGCTTGGTTAAAAGGAAAGAATCTGCCCGATCAAGTTAAAGCAAAACTATTAGATGCTCCATTACACCATGATACCTTGTTTGGTGTTAAAGCAGAAGAGGTGTTGAAGAAAATGGAGGACAAAGCTAAATCTATGCAAACAGTGAAGGATTTCTTACAGGTACAGCCTCCCAGATTTAGCAGGAACTGGCCTACAAAGAATTGGTCCTTTCCAGTGTCAGGCCACAAAGAGGCAGGTACAGACGCCCCAGAGGCAGATCACAGCCCCAAGGCTCATACAGCCCTAAACAGTGGGGTGCTTCTACCTCCAAAAGCGGAGAGGAAAAATCACAGCCATACAAGAAACGGTCTCAATGACTTTCCCCTGCCAGCACCACGCACTTATCTTCTGGCAGCTCCTTTGGGGGGAAAACTAGCAATTTTTTCACAAAATTGGCACATGATCTCCCAGGACAAATGGGTCTTAAATATCATATCACAAGGCTACAGGTTCCACTTTCACACCTTGCCAAGGCCAAACGGTATGGCAGACCTGACATGCAATCAATGGGCAGAGGCACAAAAGCAAGTTTCATCCCTCATGGACATGAGAGCCATTCAGCAAGTACCACAGCAAGAGCAGGGACTAGGATTTTACTCAGGGCTATTCTTGCTGCCCAGAAAGGACAAAGCCTGGAGACCAATACTGGACCTGTCTATCCTAAACACATTCCTGGATATTCCAAAATTCAGAATGTTAACTCTGCAGCAGCTTCTGCCCATGCTGGGCAAGAAGGCTTGGCTTGTGACTTTAGACCTAAAGGAGGCATACCTGCATGTCCCAATCAGACAGTCATGCAGAAGATACCTCAGATTTATAGCTGGCTCAATGCACTACCAATTCTCTGCACTGACCTTTGGCTTATCTACTGTGCCCAGGGTCTTCACAAAATGCCTGGCACCAGTAATTGCATTTTGCAGACAAAGAGGAATACAAATATATCCTTACTTGGACGACTGCCTTATTCAAACAGAGAACAAGGACGTTCTACTACAGCATCTGGCGTTTGTAAAAAGATAACTAACAGATGTTCATCGTGTTACCCTGCTGCAGTCATCACACTTGGGTTATCCTGCTGTCAGGCGGTCCCGCAGTCTGCCCGAATTCCAAAGTCTTGGTCCGGTGTCGTTTGCTGTCGCTTCTTCCCTGACATCAGTGCATCTGGGGTATATAAGAGGCATCCGACGTCATTTTCTTCAGTCTTTCTTGTCGCGCGGTGCCCGAAGCAGAAGCAGTTCGTAAGTGCCGGTCTGCTGACACCTGAGATTTTCGATTTGAATTTCAGTCCGAAGTTTTCAATAAAGCTAAGTACCCCGTTGGGGAACATTTTCTTGCCTCAGTCCGATGTCAGAAAAAGTTAACAATTGCATTTCTTGTAGGAAGCAAATACCTCATAAGGACTTCCATGCCTATTGTATTCCTTGCCTAGGCCCAGACCACAACGTCACAGGTTGTCGGTTTTGCGCTAGGTTTAATAAATGCACTATCAAATGCCGTTTTGACTTCGCACGGCATTATTTTGGTAGGAAATTCAATTATATCATGCTGTCGGAGCAGCCGACGACTGCTATTCTTAAAAAACGCAAGGATAAGGACAGGCAGCCTAGGAATAAGCCAGACCACGAGGCCTCAGCTGGGCCTGTCACCGGTTCTCCGGTTTTCAGTGAGGCGCCTACGCAGCCCCTGACGACCGCAGAGCTGGAACCCCAGACAGCTGCCGACTCCCACACGAAGTCTACTAGGCCGACGCTGCCATCTACCGACACCGGAGCAGATTTAGTCACCAGTGCAGAGGAAACGCCTTCGGTTGCAGAAGGTGTCTTCGGACCGACTACTCTCACCATTAAATCTTATGCAAAACTTAAAACTCCTTTAAAACCTAAGAAAACTGTTCATCAGTTTACAGGTCAAGGCCCCATGCCTAAGAAACAGATGCTTAAGATGGCTGAAGATTTAATTACCCTTATCAGGGGTTCCCATCCCCCACATGATAAAAGACCAAGTCAAGAGGAGGATTATGCATCCTCTGACCAGGTTTCTCTCTCCTCTCCTCAGATTCTTCTGAGGAACAGGATTACACTTTTCCACCTTATGAGGATTCTGATGCTGAAGACTGTATTCCCTCAGCATCTCCCCCTGAAGACTACTCCTTTGGGGAAACATTACATACCATGAGGGAACATTTCCACTGGGAAGGCCAGGATTACTCAGATTCTAAGAAAAGGATCCGAGAGTTCCTTCTATTACCCCAGCACAGACCTCTTGCAATTCCTCCTGTTTTAGATATTGTGGATGATGTCTACTTGGAGTCCAGTTTAAATCCAGACTCTCTACCTCCTGCTCCAGCCAAACCAGACAGATACTACAGAGAACCTGACTCACACAAATTCCTTTATAAAAGCCCCGTAGCTGACCCAGAAACCATATCCCAGGGTCCTAAGGGAGCAAAGGCTTCTATGGCTAAAAATCCTGTGCCCTCTGAAAGAGATTCCAGAGCCCTAGATAGATGGGGAAAGAAAATACACACCTCTGCAACTCTGGCTATGAGAGCATTAAATTGCCAGTTTCACATGTTGAAATATCAACAATTCCTGATGTCTCAGTTAAAAAATGAGCACACACTCAGAACAGCCTGAGTTCAAGGAAATGCAGGATCTGTTGCATGCAGCTGAACAGTTGGGCAAGCATACTTTACAATGTGGATTTGATTCACTGGAAGCTTCCTGTAGAGCAGCTGTTACTGGCTCAGTCATTCGTAGACATGCTTGGTTAAAAGAGCAAACCCTCCCTGACCATGTTAAAGCAAAATTATTAGATGCACCTTTACAACAGGATGTATTATTTGGTGTCAAAGCAGAAGAGGTTATAAAGAAAATGGAGGATAAGGCTAAATCTATGCAAACGGTCAAGGATTTCTTGCAGATACAACCCCCTCGCTTCAGCAGAAATTGGCCAACAAAAAATTGGTCCTTTCCAGCATCAGACAGATCACAGAGGGGCAAGTACGAACGCCCAAGGGGCAGAGGTCAGTCACAGGGCCCTTACAAACCTCGCCAATGGGGTTCTGCTACCCAGAAAGGAGGAGAAGACAGGCCCCAAGCTAACAGAAGGCAGACACAATGACTCCATCTTCAAACTACCAAGCAATTTTCTCCTGGCAACACCCTTGGGAGGAAAACTAGCATTTTTTGCAGACAATTGGCACATCATCACAAAAGACAAATGGGTTCTAAACATTGTCTGTCAAGGATACAGATTCCACTTTCATGCCTTACCAAGGATCAAAGGAATGCCAAACCTGCCACCAAATCAATGGGCAGAGGCACAAAAACAAATTACAGCTCTCATGAACATGAGAGCCATTCAACAGGTACCTACACAGGAGCAGGGACAAGGATTTTACTCATAGAGTTCATAGAGTTCATAGATTAGTACTAAGCTAACTGCCCTTGCGAGCCATTTTAAGCCTAGCCAATTATCCATTGTGTGACTCAAACCCTGTACCTTGTGCTTGTAAGGCAAACAGCTTGACCATTAGGCCACCCTCCCAACCCAAAGTTATTGGCAGCGAATAGACATAAATGCTAAATTCCATATGTTAGTACTAAGCTAACTGCCCTTGCAAACCATTTTAAGCCTAGCCAATTATCCCTTGTGAGACTCAAATCCTGCACCTTGTGTTTGTAAGGCAAACACCTTAACCATTAGGCCACCCTCAAGACTCTTCCTAGTTCCAAGAAAGGACAAAGCATGGAGACCCATTCTGGATCTTTCAGTTCTGAACACCTATCTGCAAGTACCAAAATTCAAGATGCTAACACTACCGCAGATTCTTCCCATGCTGGGCAAGAATGCTTGGCTAGTCACTTTGGACCTCAAGGAGGCATACCTGCATGTCCCTATCAGACAAAATTGCAGAAGATACCTCCTCTTCATTGCAGGTTGAACGCATTACCAATTTTCTGCACTGCCCTCTGGCTTATCTACTGTGCCCAGGGTCTTCACAAAATGCCTGGCACCAGTAATTGCATACTGCAGACAAAGGAATTCAAATATACCCATACCTGGACGACTGTCTTATTCAAGCAGAAAGCAAGGACATTCTTTTACAGAATCTGGCATTTGTCAAACACCTTCTAAGTTGCCTAGGGTACACAGTAAACGAAAAGAAATCAAAACTAGTGCCCTCACAAAACATAACATTCCTGGGTGCCAGCTTGAATACAACGGCCCAGATGGCTTATCTCACGCCAGACAACCAACGACAACTAACTCAATATTTCAAAATAATGGTAACAAAGACCCAACTCCCTGCAAGAAAAATTCTGCAGGCCTTGGGATTCATGGCATCTTGCATTCTACTAATACCATTTGCAAAACTTCATATGAGGAAATTACAATGGTACCTGAAAAGTGTATGGGACTCAGCACAGCCACAGCTTAGAAACAATGATTCCACTCATTCCCTGCCTTCAACAGGAGTTTCTATGGTGGGCACAGGCATGTCACCTCAACAAGGGTCAGCCTTTCACCTTACCCACAGCCCAGCAAACTATGACAACAGATGCATCGGACTATGCCTGGGGAGCACACATGGCAGGACAGTGCATTCAGGACAAATGGACTACAGATCAGAGACACCTGCATATCAATCAAAAAGAAATGCTAGCAGTGCAGAATGCCCTAACAGCTTTCAAGGACCTTCTACACCCAGGACAACTACTAGTAAGGACAGACAACACCACAGTTATGTGGTAGATAAACAAGCAAGGGGGCACACATTCCTACCCTCTATGCAGACAAGCAATGACCTTGTGGAACACTGCACTGTCTTACCAGGTTCAATTACAAGCACAATTCCTGCCAGGAAAGAAAAACAGATTGGCAGACGACCTAAGCAGAAACATCATGGATCCACACGAATGGAAACTAGATCCACAAGTATTTGCAATGATAGCTCAAAAATGGGGATGCCCAGACATAGATCTGTTTGCAAGCTCCCACAACCACCAACTTAAAAAATTTTGCACAAGGACCTTCCATCCCCTAGCTTGGAAAGTGGACACTCTCACATTCAGTTGGAAAACATTAACAGTGTATGCCTTCCCTCCATTGCCTCTTCTAGCAAAGGTACTGCTGAAAGTCAGATTAGAGAGGCCACAAATGATTCTCGTTGCACCAGATTGGCCACGCCAACATTGGTATCCAGTTTTAAGGACCATGGCCCAGGGCCCACCATGGAATTTGCCACAAATTCCTCACCTGCTCACCCAGTGAGACAATTTGATTCTACACAGCCAGCTCAAGACTTTAAACCTGGCTGCATGGCAAATTACCTAAACAACCAGCCAACTCCTTTATCCAAAGCTGTTATGGATGTCATTCTGGAGGCCAGGAGGCCCAGCACCAGGAAAACCTATTCAGACAAATGGAAAAGATTTTGCTCCTGAAACCGAGCTAAAGGCCTAAATCCCCTGGAGCCTAACATTCCTCAGATTCTACAATATTTAACTGAAATGTTACACAAAGGACTTTCCTTTTCATCTATTAAGATCCACGCCTTAGCAATTTCAGCTCATTACAGCACGGATCCTCCTCTATTTTCACATCCACTCCTAAGACAGTACCTCAGAGGGGCTAAGAACTTAAGACCGCCAAGGAGAGCTCCAACACCTACTTGGGATCTCAACTTTGTCCTGGAAAAGCTTACACTGCCGCCCTTTGAACCAGCTTTTTCAACTGATTTAAAATTTCTTTCATGGAAAACTGCCCTACTACTAGCAATAACCTCAGCTAGAAGAGTCTCAGAGCTACAGGCACTAATGGAAGTGGAACCTTTCCTCATTTTTCATCAAGACAGAGTTTCTCTACGAACTAATCCTTCCTTTATGCCAAAGGTGGTATCCAGTGTGGCCCTAAACCAAACCATTCACTTGCCCACCTTCTTCCCAAATCCCCATAACAAAGGAGAAAGACTCCTACACTCTTTGGACATTCACAGGCAATTACGTTACTACTTGGATAAAACTAAAGCTTTCAGGGAAACTGACCAGCTTTTTGTCGCCTATGCTACAGGATCACAAGGAAAAGCCATCTCAAAACAGACCATTTCAAAATGGATAGGACATTGCATACGTTTCTGTTACACACATCATGGGAAACCAGTACCTGCTAACATTAGGTCCCACTCCACCAGGGCTGCAGCTACATCAGCAGCCTTTCTCAGCGGAGTGCCAACCAAGGATATTCTGGAAGCTGCTACTTGGAGTTCTGTGCACACCTTCACCAAACACTATCACTTACCTCTATACTCTGACTAGACCTGGTTTTGCCACTGCAGTTTTGCTGGGCTTACTAGCTTCTTCTAACCCTGTCTGACTCCACCTCCCATCCTTAGCTTTGGGATTCAACCCAAGTGTGATGACTGCAGCAGGGTAACACGATGAACATAGTACAGTTTTGTACCTACCATAAATGTAGATGTTCGAGTGTTCACCCTGCTGCTGTCCAGGTTACCCTCCCTCCATCCCCTCTGAACTAGCTGAACTTATATTTACTACTCTATCCTATACTACCTCTGTGGTGTATTTGCTTGTGCCTAAGGGTTTTGTTTTAGTTTTATATAGCTGTATGTATATATGTATATATATATATATATATATATATATATATATATATATATATATATATATTTTGCCTACCTATTGGGGGCACCTGACATCTGGGGCAAGAAAAACTGAAGAAAATGACATTGGATGCCACTTATACACCCCTGGCACACTGATGTCAGGGAAGAAGTGACAGCAACCGACGCCGGACCAAGACTTTGGAATTCGGGCCGACTGCGGGACCGCCTGACGGCAGGATAACCCAAGTGTGATAACTGCAGCAGGGTGAACACTCGAACATCTACATTTATGATAGGTACAAAACTGTACTTCGTCATGCCCTTGTTGTAGCTAAATACTTTAGTTCTCGATCTCTGTGTTCCGAAATGGCTTCGGTAAGCCATCCGACTACCAATCTTCCAAAAAAAATGTAAGGATAAAGACAGAGACCGCACAGGTCTAAAACGAATGACGACGCTTCCGTTAAAGCCAGTTCGCCAGTACTCTGGCGCTTTCGAAGCCTCTCGATCTGTGCATTCCCTCCTCTACCTCTACTCACAAGGGTACTTCTCAAAATAAGGGAGGAAAAACCAAGAGCAATCTTGATTGCCCCAGACTGGCCATGCCAGCACTGGTACCCACTGCTGCGCAGTCTGTCACCCCTGCCTCCTTGGCACCTACTTCAGATCCCAAATCTCCTCGCCCAGCAGAATGGAGAATTCATGCATCCACAATTGCAGACCCTGAACCTGGCAGCCTGACTTATTCCCTGACCTCTCCTTCAGTTGCCAGCCTAAGCAAGCAAGTCCTGGACGTTATACATGAGGCCGGACGCCCTAGCACTAGAAAATCCTATGCTGACAAGTGGAAAAGGTATTGCACCTGGATCCAGGCTAAGGGAGTTGATGCAGCACAGCACTCCCTACCTGTCATACTGGATTACCTAGTAGACCTACTGCACAGTCTAGCCTTCTCCTCTATTAAAATTCATGCCTCTGCCATCTCTGCTCATTACAGCACAGAGCCACCTGTCTTTTCTCACCCTCTTATCAAACAGTTCCCAAGAGGGGCTAACAATTTAAAGTCACCCAGAAGAGCTCCTACCCCAGCTTGGGACTTAAATTTTGTGTTGGCTCACACTACCCCCCTTTGAGCCTGCTGCTTCAACATAGTTAAAATTTCTCTCTTGGAAAACAGCCTTTCTTCTGGCCATCAATTCAGATAGAAGTGTTCCTGAGCTACAAGCACTCATGGCTGTAGAACCTTTCATCATTTTTCATGCTGACAGGGTCTCCCTCAGGACTAACCCAACCTTCATGCCTAAAGTGGTGTCCAGTGTGGCTCTCAACCAATCTATTAATTTGCCCACCTTTTTCCCAATTCTCAAAATAAGGGGAAAAGGATTCTGCACTCTTTAGATGTGCACAGACAGTCCAGATTCTACCTGGATAGGACTAAGCCTTTTAGGAAAACTGACCAGTTGCTAGTCAGCTTTGCAGCAAGGGCAGAGGGCAAGGCCATATCCAAACAAACCATCTCCAAATGGATAGCACACAACACTCTCCATTTCTGTTACAAACACCATGGGAAACCAACCCCACAGGGGGTCAGGACACATTCCACAAGGGCAACCTCCACCTCTGCAGATTTTCTCAGAGAGGTCCCTACCAGGGACATTATGGTGGCTGCAACATGGAGTTCTGTTCATACCTTGTCCAAGTATTACCACCTGCCTATCTTTTCGAAATCCAGGGCAAGCTTTGCAACCGCAGTCTTGCAGGGCATACTAGCCAGCCCCAACCCTTCTTGATTACATCCACCCTTTATTAAACTTTGGGAATCGACCCAAGTGTGATGATTGCAATAGTGAAACATGAAGAACAGTACAGTTGTGTATACTTACCATAAATGTAGATGTTTGAGTGTATTCACTGTTTCAGTCCTGGTTTCCCACCCTCCATGGCTCCCTCTCTCTCTCTCTCTGTTCCTCACTCTCTACAAAGATTTTTGGTATTTCCTTTTTACTGGTGGTGGTGTTCCACCATAAGCTAGCTCCCTATTTGGGGGCTCCTCACTTTTGGGGCAAGAAAAACTGCTGTAATGGCATCGGCTGCCTGATTTTATACCACTGATGACCTGTTGTCAGTCCTGGAGCGACAGCAACCAACTCAGAAATACTAAGCTTCTGGTATTCGGGCCGACTGAGGGCTAACCCAAGTGTGATGACTGCAACAGTGAATACACTCTAACATCTACATTTATGGCAAGTGTACACATCTGTACTTTTCCCCTCCTAAGAAGCCAGCGTCTTGCTACCTCAGGTACGCCCGTCACTACAAATATTATTCCAGAAATACCTCCCTTGTACAGGAAGATAACCTTGGACTGCCGACTCCCTAGGCACCATTCAGCCCAATATAAACAGTGTGGTTTCTTCTCCTAAGAAGCCAGCGTGTATGTAACTTTATCTTGTAATTATAGCCTGCTTAATGTTAACAGTACTCTACCTTCTGCGAGCACGATAGCAGCCTACTACAGTCCATTGCTTCCCTTCCAGTTTTTTCTTTTTTAATATAAACTCCCCTGGTGCTTCTGCTAGCATTAGCTAACATCTGAAAGAAACAAGATAAAGAAACGTCTACCTGTACTAATAACTCTGTTTGCCATCCCCATACACCCACTACAGAGACGTACACTTTAACTTTTGCCTTGTTTCCACTGTTTCACTTTATTTATTTATATAGATATATATATTTTTTTTTTTTGCACTGCCCTCTGTTACAGAATTGTTGGAATACCCACTCCATTCCTCATGGTTCTGTCAGAACTGCTATATTTACTTACTCTCTAGCTGTAGCTCCATCCCAGTAACTGTTTTTCTGTGGACTATCGCTCCTCCTTGGCTCATCCCGCTCCGTTCACCTATGGGCTCACTCCGCTCCCCTACCCTGCCCCCATTTCCCACCCGTCCCTGCTATACCTGTACATTTATACCTAGCCAAGCCCCTCCCTTCACACACACACACACACACACACCCCTTCCAACCACACTTAATTCTTCAACAAACTCCAACCAATTCCAGTCAAATCACAACCCCACACACTCCAATAACTATGCCTACCCTCTCTCTACACACTATAATACTAACTAGCCTACTTATCTCCCTCTCCTGTCTCGCCTGTCTTACACTCCTCCCTAACTCACACCTACCTCACAACCCCCATGTCACCACCTCTTACCTCCCAAACTCCCCCCCGCTTTTACCCAAATCTCCCTTGAACTCTGCTACTCCAGCCCAACCCAATTATTCAAACCCAAAATACTCCCAACCCCACCCTCCACATACCATTCTCAGATTTCTAACTCAAAAAAAAAAAACCCCTAACCCTTCCTTCCGATCTCCAATACACACCACCTCAGTCAACTCTTCCTCTATATCTCCCTGTCACTCTCAGGTGACATCCACCCTAACCCTGGACCCAACCCCAGGGTAAAACTCACTAACCAATCTAACAAACCCCAAAAACCCATATCTGTCCGCCTCCCCACACTTAATGCACAAAGCCTCAGAAATAAAATCCCCAACCTTCATCCCTGGCTAGCTCACAACCAACCCAACATAACCGCCATCTCCGAGACCTGGCTTAAACCTTTCATCAATGACAAAATCCTCCCTCCAGGCTACTGGATCCTTTGCAATGACAGAACCCAGAAAAAAGGAGGTGGGGTAGCTGTTATCTACCCCTCCACCCATACGGTAACTCCTTATACCAACCCCATCCCAACCTTTGCCAATGCCGAAATGATAGGCTATTTAACAACTTCAAATCCATATGCATCAGCTCCATCTACATCCCCCCCAGGTGAAAATGCCAAAACATTAGAAGACATCCTGTCTTAGTTTAGCTCCATTATCAAAAACAAGACCTATATCCTTGCTGATATGAATATTAACTGGGTCTCTCTTAATTCAGACACCCCATCCCATTCAATAAACCTATACAACTTCACCCAACTTATAGGCCAAATAAGGATGGAACCTGTGGTATCATCATAGACTGGATATTGACAACCCATCTCAACCTTACCTTAAACGCCGGAATACTACCTAATCCACTCTGCGGCCACCTACCAGCCTTTGTAGACAGCTTATCCTCTCCCCTACAAAAACATCACCAATGCATCCAAACCCGCAACCTAGCCTCCTTCAATTTTCTCAGAATGCCTAAAACACTGACTGGTCACCACTAAAAACCCTTCCACTAGACAGTGCTGTATCTTATTTCAACAAAACATTCCTCTCCATTTTAAATCAACTAGCCCCACTTAGATCCAAACGCATCAGAACCAGCCCCTGCCCCTGGCTGTCTTATGAAACTAAGCGTGTTATGCATCAGTGAGACAAAAAATGGAAACAGTACCAAAAACAGACCACCACCAACTCCCTCCTAGAATTTAAATAACTACGAAATCTAGCCAAATTCAACCTCAGCCTCTCTCAGGCTACATGCCCGTAGAATGGCGCACAGCAATGGATATTTCTCTCCACAAAGGAGGGGCCACAACTGACCCTGGTAACTATCGCCTCATAAGCCTGACTAGCCTGGTCTGCAAGGCTATGGAGCGCATCATCATGGAACTCATTAACAAAGACAATGGGAACCTCCAAACACTTGACCCGACTCACTTCGGCTTTAAGGGCAGGTCATGCGTACTAAATCTGGTTGATGACTTCGAGACAGTCACCAGGGCCATAGATGAGGGAAAGGTGGTTCACACAGCCTACCTTGACCTCGCCAAGGCTTTCGACATCATTCTTCGCTCGGGTATTACAGAAAAACTCACCAGCCTGAGCATAAACCCCTAAGTCACGAGATGGGTTGCCAACTGGCTTACAGACAGAACTCACACGGTAAGAATAGCGGGCTCCAGGTCCGACTCTAAACCAGTCACAAGTGGTGTCCCGCAAGGCTCGATCCTGGTACCCCTACTGTTCGGCATATATTTCTCAGAAGTACAGGCAAACACAGGAGGACTATGGCTAATCAAGTTCGTCGATGACTGCAAACTGGGAGCCATAATTGACACTCCGGCTGACACGGACATCTTCCAAAAGGTCCTTACTGAGATGGACACCTGGTGTCAGTCATGGCCTCAAGCTAAATGCCAAAAAATGCATAGTCATCCCGTTTGGGAAAAACAAAACACCCACGAATTACCACATAGGTAGCAGCCCCCTTAATACAGAAGAGGTGATAAGAGATCTGGGCACCCAGGTAGATAGTAATCTTTTCTTTGACAATCATATTGCCAAAGTAGTTAGGAAAATCCTTCTATGTGGCCCATCTAATTTCTAAAGGGTTCGCATCTAGAAATAAAGAGGTTATAGTGCCCCTCTACTCGTCACTCATTAGACCCATCATAGAGTACAATGCCCCATTTGGGATGTACCTCACAAGACACTTCCAACAGCTGGAAAGACCACAAAAGTACCTCACCAAGAGGATTACTGGTCTCAAACATATGTCCTATGCAGCCCGACTTAAAAAAACTCCGGCTGTACTCGGTGGCATATCGCTTACTCAGAGGTGATCTCTGCCTGACTTACGAAGCCATGTCCAACTCAGAATTGATGGACATGCTCCACCTAAAGAAATCCAAGTCATTGTGAGCCACGCGCTCGAGTGAGCTAAACCTCGCCACAACAATAAATAGAACATGCTGGAGGGATAGATTCTTGTCACAGAGACTCCCCATGCTTTGAAACAAAATTCCAAATTACATCAGGCAGAGTCCCTCACTAACACTCTTCAAGAGAAACCTTGACGAGTGGATGGGTAACAGAAAATACACCCCTGGGATCACTTCATTGGCTCTGCTTGACAGAGGATCAGTTAAGTAATCAATGGGGAGGCGAAAGCCAACATACTCTGGCTAGGGTTATAAATGCCCTCTGGCAGATAGCCTAATACCTACTTACGAACCTAAAAAACTAATAACTAAAGATTGCAAAACCTACTACAGCAAACTCCAATCCATGCATTCATCCAGTCCAAAAAGATTTTGGAATTCTATTTCCTCCAGTCTTCACCTTGGTATTAAAGAAAACCCATGCCCAGACCCTAAGCTTACCAGCCCAGAAACTGCCACTAAATTCAACTCATTCTTTTTAGACTGCATTGCAGAACTGTCCTCCTCCTCCTTCCCTGACCCCTCCTCCTCCTCACCTCACCGACCAGCCAACTCCCTTCTCCCCTTTCAACCTAAAACCCATCCCCACAAACACAATAACAAGACTTCTTCTTAAGGTAAAATCATGTTGCAACGCACCACACGATCTACCACCTACCTTCCTCAAACAGTCTGCTGAAACCATAGCCTATCCCATATCCATTCTTATAAATAGATCCATGCAGGAATCCTACATCCCAACCATCTGGCACCACACATACATCCTCCCACTTCACAAAGGTGGTAAAAACAGACGCAACCAATTTCAGACCTATAGCCATACTTTCCCCTCTTTTTAAAATACTCGAAAAAACTATCCATTCTCAAATCATGCAATACCTAACCATGAGCAAACTCCTCTCCCCTACTCAACACGTTCCAGCCGTAGTACCATGACTGCCCTCCTTTCCTTTTTTGAGACCGTCAACCTAGCAGGTGACAATGGCAGATCCATATCATCGCTGTTTTTAGATCTCTCAAAGGCATTCGGCACCATCTCCCACTCCCTACTCCTATCCCAGCTCTCTTTCTTACACCCCCCCCCACACCATAGCCTGGTTCACCAGCTACCTATCCAACCGCCAACAGGCTGTCCAATGGATAGACTCAACCTCTCCTTTCTTACCTACACCCACTGGCATACCCTGAGGATCAGTACTAGGCCCTCTCCTCTTTAACATATTCATCAACAACTTCCACCTCTTCATCCCAGAAGCCTCTGTTATCCAGTATGCAGATGATGCCACCATCATGTGCCCTGCTTCCTGCCCCTCTGAACTTCTACTAAAAACTCAACTTGCATTCTCCAAAACAGAAGTCTGGATGCAATCCAGTTACCTAGCCCTAAATGCTAGCAAAACAAAACTAATAATTTTTTACCCCTACTAGAAACTCCACTCTTGACAGAAACCTATTCTCCATTATAAGCCAGAATAACGCCCCTCTAGAAATAGTTCCCAGTACCAAACTGCTAGGAATCATCATTGATGAAAACCTAAAGTTTGACTCGGCAATTAATAAAATCCATCAAAAAAATGGTGGTCTCTACAGACACAGCCGTTACCTCAGCCCCTTCACCAAACAAATGCTTACATCTACCTTCCTCCTCCCCTCTCTCATGTATGGAGCTCCCCTATTCACCAACCTCCAACTAGGCCTGCATTCCAAACTTGAATCCTGCTTCCACAAAATTTGCAAACAACTCAAAAAGCTCATCTCATCATTGCCACACTCTACACACCCTCAAATGGCTAGAACTCCCCAACTACTTCAGATATCTGCAACTTACCACTGCCCACAAGCTCCTCTTCAAACCAGCAGACTGTCTCTGGCCACATCCCTAATACCCTACGTACTCTGCCGCTGCCTAAGGTCCGAGAACCAAAATCTCCTACAAGTGTTCAATCCCTTTCATCCCTCTGGCCAACTACTATCCTACACCATAGCTAAACTGTGGAACTCTCTCCCCTCTCCTCTACATAGCATGTCTAACTGCAACAACTTCAAGACCCACCTGCTCTTGCACCTGTCCTCCGAACGGGAATGCCCTTCTCATGCTCCTACCCAAGCACCCCCCATCTTGAATCCTATACCCTCTCACAATATCTGATTATCTTTTTATCCTATTGAACTATATTCAATTTCTCTGTTACTATGTCTTACTCACTACTATACTCTTGTTACAGAAAAGCTTCCTTCTTTCAAATGCTTCCTAAAGTTGAATTTTCAAAGAAAACAATTAACCTCTGCACTAACTATGCTGTGAATGTCTAAAATGTTTTGTTAGTACATATTAGGTAGTAATATATCTTTGAATATTTTATCTTTCCCAGGATTGTCTAAATATACTAATATTGATTGCCTATCTATTATGTAACCTCTATATCTTTTGCAGAGAATGTTGCACATGAAAGCCTATGGCTTACTATGATGTTTTTATATTGAATACTTCTCTAAATATGTAACCTCTCTTGTTATTGATGTAACTTCTTGTGGAGCTTTTCTCCCCGGGCCTCCACTAAAAATGGGTTGCTATGACCCAGTGGAGTCTCCCAGTCAACAAATGCAAATAATCAATAAATAATCTCTCCTTGAAGTGTCACATTCCCCACATTTTAAGTTTCTGTCCTGGTACCCCCTTTTTCTCGGTGACTAGGATGTAAGACTGGATGTTTTCAGGGTTGCAAACAGTGTAATGCCAATGTGAATTTCTATGTAAATAGACCATGGTTTGAGGAATTGGGCCTGCTTTTGCACATTGATGCTTCAGGGCATGACTTCTTAGCCAGTAGCCATTGCTTTTTAGGCTGTCCTTTGATTCGTTCCCTGCAGGTTGGTTTAATTTTTACCATAATGAATCCAAAACAGTATTTACCCATTACAGTGGGCATTCAAAGTCAGGCCATATTGTTTGATCGGTTTGCAAGCCCTTTGCATTTGGTGCTTTATTACTTTTTTACCAACTTTTGCATCTGGCTGCTAGTTTAGCCCACTGTAGTTGATTGGCTTCCCTGCAAGTGAGACAATTATATATAACCATGAGTATAAGCATAAAATATTTTTTAGGCATACTGTTTTCAGTGCATAAAGGTTGGTCTTACTCCATCATACACCCTTGAGTGCAAGGGGGCCTGAGAAAATCAGAAGATGAAATAAATTCCCTATTGTAGATGATCTTCCTGCAGTTCATTTGATATGTATTTATAGTAAATACATTACACAGCTGTCTATTCCTTCTTTTAGGAATTAGTTGACATGAAAAAGTTCCATGATATCTTGTCAGAGAATCTGGTTTCTTGGTGTAGTGCTTGAGTCTGGTGTTACAGTTATTTCTCTCCAGGTAGTCTTTGAGGTAAGCTTTTTCATGTACTTTATTTACAGGGTTTAGATGGTGTAATGGTACATCTCCATGTCTACTGACTGTCTAAGCCCTTCCCTTTGCAGTCATCCATTCATTTCCGTACTCGATAGATTGACAAGTGATTGTAGGATGAAACCACCACCCTTGCAGCCGTTAGGGAAATTTATTTGTGTGACTTAACCCCTCCCCTGGCAACTGATTTGCATACTGGCAGACATGTGGGCTTGTAGAGCTTTCTCAGGGCACATGTAGACTGTACATATGCCAGGAATGCTACCTTGAGAACATGGTTTGGCAGAGCTAAGTGTACAATCCTGGCTCATGTTCTATATACTAGAGCTTTTTCTGCAGTTGGTGTGATATTTTGATTGCCAGGATAGATGAGCTGGTAACAGTCGCACGCTCTCCCACCTTACCTCACTGGCTTATTGTCTGGGTGGTTGTTAGAGCTTTATTCTTGTACACTACTGAGGTGTTTGGGAGCTAATTTTAAAATAGGTGTTAGCCATGTCTTTGGCTCTGAGTTTTGTGTCTTCTGCATCCTCAGTCTACCAAATCTGGGGAACCACATCAAGCAAGATTCAGTGGCTATTGAAGTATTTATGGAGCCAAGTAATAGCTATTGTGAACAATTACCACCTGTTTTACCAGCTGCAGGAAAGTTTTTTGTTGGCACAGCCTCAGTGTTACTCTGCATATACAAGTCAGTCTTTTTTTCCATCACAGATTTCAAAAGTGGAAGTTTCAGAGTACTGACGAGGAACATCCTGTTGTCTTTTTTTTTTTAGTGTGGGTGGTATTTCTACCTTTTATTGACTTAATCTCACTAGGAAAACAGTCTCTTTTTGGGGAGACCCAAGGAGGTATTCATACTGACTAGGAGAAGTTGTGATCAGAGCACTGAAGAATGTCCCCCCTCCCTTTTTCAGCAAGTGTAGTAGGATCTTTTACATCCACCTGAGCTGCCATCAACTCCGGCAGATGGGACTTCAGTTTAACATCTTATCCGCAAAGTAGCACAATCAGGAGTGCAAGCATTATATTCTTCTTTCGGCTTTTTCCCAGTTAGGGGTCGCCACAGCGGATCACCTGTTTGCTCATGATTGGCAGTGGAGTTTTACAGTGTCGAGTTGCCAGCCCGGCGCCCAACCTTCCACAGAAGGGGAACACATGCACACACACACTCGCACCTAGGGCCAATTTAGTATGTCCAATCTACCTACAGCATGTCTTTGGGATGTGGGAGGAAACCCACGTGACCACAGGGAGGACATGCAGACTCCGCACAGAAGGCACCCCAGCTGAGAATCGAACCGGAGAACCTCTTGCTGTGAGGCGGCAACGCTAACCGTTGCAGGAGGGCAAGCATTATAATAATGGAAAAAGAAATCTACTCACCATAAGTGGGATTAGAACCCATAGCCTTTCTGATCTTCCATTACCATAGGTGAGTGTGTTACCTGGTGAACTGCTGACACTTTGACTTCATGGCACTCAGACTGTTATGTTCTGATCTGTCTAAAAGAGTTGCGCTGTGTGACTTTAAACATGAAGTCAATCACATAGAGCTTCTGTCAAGGAGCTTGTATAAACTTGGGACACAGCAATTATGTAGCATATAAACAGTGAGAAACTTGCATTTTCTCGCTCTTCAAAAGTGTTATGACCATTTATGAATGGGTCTTTGATAATTTAACACAATGTGCTTACTAGTTACATTGTGTTATGTTGTGCAAGTACTTTTACGTTTTTTTCAAGCTGTAGCATACTCTTCAGATGTCACAAGTTGTCTTCTGTAATCATTCTACTTCCTCTTTAGGCAGCTTATTGTCCATAAGTTTGCTTTGCTGCTATGAAGACGCACTAGTTTGAACTTGTTTACATGAAACCGATGTTAGCGGTGTCTCAAGAATGATACTATGAAGGCTTGTACATAAGAGCAGGAGTATTGCTGGAGAAGGTCTGCACTGGTGAAGGCTAAGAACTAGGTGAGATCAACCTGAATGTTGCTGCTGCAGTACTGTCTGATGTCTAACTCTGTTATATTTTACGCATTAAAGACTAGGATTTTTTTTCATTTGGGGGGTGACAGAGCAAATTTGAGCACAGTGTTGGCTGATTAGTTTGAGTAGGCCAGAATTCTGTTGGTCAAAAAAAAGCTAATACTAGCATAGCTGTTCAGGTAGGAACAAATATGTAGGGGTTCTGTTATTCTGAAAAAAAAAAGGTAAAACCTTAAACAGCATATAGGATCCTAGGAAGTTACTAGGCTGTTGGCCCTGAGGCCTTTATAAGCCTAACCAAGAGTTTAGCCTATGTTTAGACAAGTCAGCACTCAATGCCCATGTCCAGCAGGGACACTGGTGGAATCCCAGGAGTGTATTTTCTGTTTCCCATCCAGTTATCCAGGTTGCGCTTAAAAAGGGGTAAATAGGTACTCTGCTTGACATGGAGAGGGAGTCCATTCCACTGATGTGGGAGTCACTGGGACACAAATCTGCCCCGCCAACAAGTCCTACTGATGTCGCAGACCAGGTTGAGGCCGCACATGCAGGTTACTTGAGTGTAGCCTGACTTGCTGATATGCAGCAGTCCCATCAAGGTAGGATCCGAGATCACCTTGTATGCCCGACAGAAGTCGCCTCTGAGGAGTCTGTCTGAAACTGAGTAGAGGGATAGGGCTTTTAATCTATCTGTGTATGGTAGATTTTTGAGGCCCTGGATTCTCCTGGTGAGGAACCTCTGTGGTCTCTCCAGCTGCTGCACGTGCTTTGCTAGGTACATGCCGAATGGGACGTTGTACTCATTAATGGGCCTTATAAGGGAAGAATAGAGGGATGTTATGACCTTCTTGTCTCTGGATGAGATACCCTTACTTATGAGGTGGGCTATGTAGAATGCTTTCTGTACAACGGAAGCAACATGGTGGTCAGAAGTCAGGTTGCTATCAACCTAGGTACCCAAATTCCTCACAACTGATTACGTGCTTAGGACATTGTTATTAATACATAAAAAAACGAGCAGAAACAGTGTCAAAAACGCCACTAGTAAAAAAAAAAAAAAAAATCAAACACTGCTTGCACCACTTATTACTAACACAATAATTTTATTGTTCCACATTAAAAACACAAGGATTGAGCGCTTTCTTCCCTTCAACAGGGATTTCATCAGAATCAGCTGTTAAAGATTAAGTTCACCTTTATGTACTCCACTCATTAATAATTAATTACATACTCCCTTTCATTGACTTTTTTTTTTTTTTTTAAACTACACTCATTATTCCAAAGCTATTGTTAAATACATCCCTAACCCGTAACACTTTCTAATACCTAAACATTATGAAATATTAATGTCAAGTACATATATTTAAAAAAACTCTGGTTGAAAAATTAATAGTATAAATAGAAAAACACATATATCATACAATTAAATGGCTATAAATAAAATTCCATATGTATTAACTATATAAAAACTGTGTAAAAAATTGTGTGAAAAATTGTATACAAACAAATGTTGGAACCCTAAAAGTATTGAAATAGTGTATAAAATGAATTAAATAACTAAAGCAGCCTTCTTTTTTAAAATTGGCTTAATGGATATCATTTAATTTAATCCTGGGGCTTGACTAGCTTGTAAATTTATTTGCCACCTAACCTCTCTTTCTTCAATGTGACTTCTAACCCCCCCCCCTCCCGGGGGGTTGGGTAAGACTTTTTCTACAATGCCACATCCACTAATCTTCTTACGTGTAAAAGAATGTTTGTACAGGGCATTGTTATTATTACATGTAGTGATCGGATACATATGTTCGTATATCCTGTCCCTAAGCCTTCTCTCCGTTTTCCCCACACAGAAGCGGGAACAAGGGTACACACTTGCCTAAATAGATCACCCCAGACTTCTTACAATTGCCCTTCTTAAAATAGACTCGGGTTTTTAAAGTATTCTCTAAATCAGTTGTGTCAGCTAAATATATGTGTTTACACTGAGAACAGGAGCCACACCTAGAGGTTCCAGTTCTATCAATTTTCCTTGGACCTTTCTCAAAACACTTTTTCAAATTTGCCCCAGTCTTAAACACGAAATTAGGTGTATCCCCTACAATAGGACCATAGCTTTGAATTATTTCTCAGAATTGTCCAGTTATTTACCACAATCTTTTTAACTTCTTCTGCCAAACTTGAATAGGGGACTACCATAGCCCTCTCGAACTCTCTAAAGTCTCTCATTGTACCATATATTTCTTGACTATTATTTTTCAGTCCCTTTGGATTACCCAGCAGGGGTTTATACCCCCCCCCATTCTTTTTTTAACATAATTAATACTTTCTCCCAACATTTTATTAGGGTAACCTCTCTCTTGAAAAAGTTTTACTACTTTTTGTAGATGTTCATTGTGTTTCACTGCTGCAGTCATTACACTTGGGTTATCCTGCTGGCAGGCTACCCGCAGTCGGCCTGAATTCCAAAGTCTAGGTCCGGTGTCGGTTGCTGTCGCCTCTTCCCTGACGTCGGTGCGCCAGGGGTGTAAAAGATGCAGCTGATGCCTTTTTCTCCAGTCTTTCTTGCCGCACGGTGCAGTGCCGGTTGGCAGACTCCTGATATTTTCAAAAGCTAATTTCAGATCCGAAGTCTTCATTAAAGCTAAGTACCCCATTGGGGAAACTTTTTTCTTGCTCCAGACCGATGTCAGAAAAAGTTAACAATTGTATTTCTGGTGGGAAGCAAATACCTCATAAGGATTTTCATTCTTACTGTATTCCTTGCCTAGGCCCTGATCACAATGTTGCTAGCTGTCGGTTTTGTGCTAGATTTAACCAACACACTATTAAGCGGCGGTTTGATTTTGCCTTTCATTACTTTGGCCGAAGATTCAATTATATAATGCCGTCGGAACAGCCGACGACCGGAGTTTATAAAAAGCGCAAGGAAAAAGAAAAGGACAGGCATCCGTGGTCCAAAACCGACAATGAGGCTTCCGCTAAGCCATTCGTTGGTTCTCAGGCGCTTTCGCAGCCCCTGGCGCCCACTACCTCAGAGCCACAGTCCGCTGACGACTCCCACGTGGAGCCAGCTAGGCCTCTGGATACTCAAGGTATTGGACTCTAGGAAACTATTCCCTCAGATGGGTCTGGAGCTGCTGAGCAGGCATCGGCTTCTGAGGGTGTTTTCAGACCTACACAGTTATATGTAAAGCCTACTTCAGCTTCCAAAGCAAAGACTAAAGCAGTATTAAAGACAAAGAAACAAGTACAGCATTCTCCTGGACAGACTACCATGCCTAAAAAACAGATGCTCAAAACAGCCGAAGACCTAATTACCTTGATCAGGGGTTCCCATCCCCCTCCTGACAGGAGGCCTAGGCAAGAGATAAAATATGAATCTTCAGATCAGGTTTCCATTTCCTCTGACTCCTCTTCTGAACAGGGATGCTGTCTTCCTCCTTATGAGGATTCTGATGCTGAAGACTTGCAGCAGCTGGAGAGGCCACAAAAGTTCCTCACCAAAAGGATAAAGGGTCTCAAAAATCTGTCTTATGCTGCCCGACTGAAAGAACTCCAGCTCTATTCAGTCGCTTACCGCTTGCTCAGTGGTGACCTGTGCCTGACATACAAGGCCATGTCAAACCCAGATATGATGAACATGCTTCACCTCAAAAAATCTAGATCCCTCAGAGCCACAAGGGTGGGAGACTTAAACCTCGACACGGTTATTAATAGGACGTGCTGGAGGGATAGATTCATCACCCAAAGACTCCCTATGCTGTGGAACAAAATCCCGGTATATGTGAGGCAGAGCACCTCGCTGGCCATGTTCAAGAGGAATCTTGACCAATGGATGGGAGATCGCAGATATACCCCAGGGATTACCTCAGTGTCACTGCTCGACAGAGGCACAGCAAAATAATGGGCATAGTTTCTCCAAACTAAAGGGGTGGCATAAGCCACAAAACTATGGGCTAGGCTTGTAAATGCCCTCTGGCAGATAGCCTAGTATGAACCTAAGAATCTATCCCTTCAGCCTCACCGCCTCAGGATTACTCTTTTGGGGAAACCCGGCATACCATGAGGGAGCATTTCCACTGGGAGAGCCAAGACTACTCAGAATCTAAGAAAAGACTTGGAGATTTTCTTTTACTTCCTCAGCACAGGCCTTTAGCTATTCCTCCTGTGTTAGACATTGTAGATGATGTATTTTCAGAGTCCGGACTTTCTCCTGACTCTCTTCCTCCTGCCCCTGTTAAACCAGACAGATACTACAGGGTTCCAGACTTGCATAAATTTCTTTATAAAAACCCTGCTGCTGACCCAGAAACTATCTCTCAGGTCCCAAAGGGGTCAAGGCTTCTACTGCAAAAAAACCCTATCCCCTATGACAGAGATTCAAGGGCACTAGACAGATGGGGGAAAACGTTTACACTTCTGCTACTTTGGCTGTGAGGGCTTTAAATTGTCAATTTTAAATATCAGCAATACTTAATGTCACTGTTAAAACAGAAAATGTTGTCAAATTCTGATTGTGCAGCGAATAAGGAAATGCAGGATTTATTGCATGCAACTGAACAAGTGGGAAAGCATACATTGCAATGTGGTTTTGATTCTCTGGAGGCGTCTTGCAGGGCTGCAGTTACGGGTTCTGTCATTAGGAGGCATGCTTGGTTAAAGGAACAGAATCTGCCTGATATGTTAAAGCAAAATTATTAGATGCTCCATTACAGCATGATACATTATTTGGTGTTAAAGCAGAGGAGGTGTTAAAGAAAATGGAGGACAAAGCAAAATCTATGCAAACAGTAAAGGATTTCTTACAGGTACAGCCACCCAGATTTAGCAGGAACTGGCCTACAAAGAATTGGTCCTTTCCAGTGTCAGACAGGCCACAAAGAGGCAGATACAGATGCCCCAGAGGCAGATCCCAGCCCCAGGGCTCATACAGGCCGAAACAGTGGGGTGCTTCTACCTCCAAAGGCGGAGAAGACAAATCACAGCCATATAGGAAACAGTCCCAATGACTTTCCTCTGCCAGCACCAAGCACTTAACTTTTGGCAGCCCCCTTAGGGGGAAATCTAGCACTTTATTCTCAAAATTGGCACATGATCACCCAGGACGAATGGGTCTTGAATATAGTGTCCCAGGGCTACAGGTTCCACTTTTACACCCTGCCAAAGGCAAATGTTATGCCAGACCTGCCACACAATCAATGGGCAGAGGCACAAAAGCAAGTTTCATCCCTCATGGACATGAGGGCCATTCAGCAAGTACCACCGCAAGAGCAGGGACAAGGATTTTACTCAAGACTTTTCTTGGTACCCAGAAAAAACAAAGCCTGGAGACCATTACTGGACCTGTCTATTCTAAACACATTTCTGGACGTTCCAAAATTCACAATGTTGACTCTGCAACAGCTTCTGCTCATGCTGGGCAAGAAGGCTTGGCTTGTAACTTTGGACCTAAAAGAGGCATACCTGCATATTCCAATCAGACAATCTTGCAGAAGATACCTCAGATTCATAGCTGGATCAATGCACTACCAATTCTGTGCACTGCTGTTTGGCTTATCTACTGCGCCCAGGGTCTTCACAAAATGCCTGGCACCAGTAATTGCTTTTTCCAGACGGAGGAATTCAAATATATCCTTACTTGGACGATTGCCTTATTCATGCAGAGAACAAGGGCATTCTATTAAAGGATCTGGCGTTTGTAAATATATTACAAATTTGCCTAGGGTACACAGTAAACGATAAGAAATCAAAACTGGTACCCTGTCAAGAGATAATATTACTGGGTGCAAGCTTAAATACAACTGCCCAGATGGCTTATCTCATGCCAGACAAACAAAGGCAACTGACTTCTTCAAAATGTTGGCAACAAAGATCCAGTTATCTGCAAGAAAAATTCTGCAAGCTTTGGGCTTCATGGCATCCTGCATTCTACTAATTCCATATGCCAGACTGCATATGAGGAAACTACAATGGTATCTAAAAAGTGTTTGGACTCAACATTGTCACAGCCTGGAAACATTAATTACCCTCATTCCTCGTCTGCAACAGGAGTTTCGATGGTGGGCACAGGCCTGTCACCACAACAAGGGACAGCCATTCACCCTACCAACAGCCAGGCATTCAATAACAACAGATGCTTCAGATTATGCCTGGGGGGCCCACATGGCAGGGAAATGTATTCAGGGCACATGGCCCACAAGCCAACGGCATTTCATATCAATCAAAAAGAGATGCTAGCTGTTCAGAATGCCCTGACAGCTTTCAAGGATCTACTCCATCCAGGACAACTGCTGATAAGGACGGACAACACTACAGTCATGTGGTGCATAAACAAACAGGGAGGCACTCATTCCTACCCCCTCTGCAGACAAGCCATGACATTGTGGGACACAGCATTGGCTTATCACGTACACCTGCAAGCACAATTCCTGCCAGGAAAGAAAAATACTCTGGCAGACGAACTAAGCAGAAACGTCATGGATCCCCACAAGTGGAAACTAGATCCACAAGTCTTCAGCATGATAATAAGGAAATGGGGATGCCCAGACATAGATCTATTTGCCTCCCCTCACAACTGCCAACTACAGAGGTTATGCACAAGGACTTATCACAAGCAGGCATGGAAAGTGAATGCTCTATCAATCAGCTGGAAAACCCTAACAGTATATGCCATTCCTCCTTTCTCTCTCCTCCCCAAGGTACTCCTAAAGGTCAGACAAGAGAAGCCAAAAATGATTCTGATTGCTCCAGACTGGCCACGCTAGCACTGGTACCCAATCCTAAAGAGCTTGGCTCATGGTCCAGTCTGGACATTGCCTCTAATTCCTCATTTACTGATCCAACGAAACAATCAGATCCTGCACAGCCAACTCAGAACCCTAAATCTGGCAGCATGTCGGATAATGTAGCCATTCAGAACACACCTTTCTTTAAAGCAGTGATGGATGTTATTTTGAAGGCCAGGAGGCCCAACACCAGAAAATCTTATGCAGAAAAATGGAAAAGATTATGTGCTTGGAACCAGGCACAAGGAATTGACACGCTTGTATCAAATATTCCTCAGATTTTACAATACCTAACTGAGATGCTGGACAAAGGCCTATCCTTTTCATCAATTAAAATCCATGCCTCGGCCATTTCAGCTCATTACAATACGGAACCACCAATTTTTTTCACATCCGTTGCCAAGGCAGTACCTCAGAGTGGCCAAAAACATAAGACCCCCAAGGAGAGCACCAGTACCTGCATGGGACCTCAATTATGTCTTGGAAAAACTCACACTGCCGCCTTTTGAGCCAGCCAATACAGCTGAAATAAAGTTCTTATCTTGGAAAACAGCTCTGCTCCTAGCAATAACCTCTGCAAGACAAGTCTCAGAGTTACAGGCACTCATGGCTGTGGAAACTTTTATCATTTTCCATCCAGACAGGGTTTCTCTGAGAACTAACCCGACATTTATGCCTAATGTTATGTCCAGTGTGGCCCTTAACCAAACTATTCATTTGCCTGCCTTTTATCCAAACCCACAGAATAAGGGTGAGACTCTTGCATTCTTTGGACATACACAGACAGCTACGCCTCTACTTGGACAGAACTAAAGCCTTCAGAAAGACTGAGCAACTTTTAGTGGCTTATGCTGCAGGATCACAAGGAAAGGCTATCTCAAAGCAGACTATTTCAAAATGGATAGGCCACTGCATTAATTTCTGCTATTCACAACATGGCAAATCAGTGCCTAAGGACATTAGGCCTCACTCAACCAGAGCAGCAGCCACTTCAGCAGCCTTCCTCAGAGGAGTACCAACCAAAGACATTTTAGAGGCTGCAACTTGGAGTTTAGTGCACACTTTTACCAAGCACTACCACTTACCTCTCTACTCTAAATCCAGAGCAGGCTTTGCCACTGCAGTTCTGCAGGGTCTTATAACCTCTCCTAATCCTATTTAGACCCAGCCACCCAACCTCAGCTTTGGGATTCAACCCAAGTGTAATGACTGCAACAGTGAGAAACTATGAACCATAGTACAGTTGTGTACCTACCCTAAATGTAGATGTTCGTGTGTATTCACTGTTGCAGTCCAGGTTACCCACCCACCATCCCCCTTTTCTTTGCTGGGATTTATCTGTACTTCTCTATCCTATACAACCTATGTGGTGTATTTGCTTGTAGATGAAGGAAATGTTTATTTTTGTACATGCATACTTATTGGCATAATTTTCAGCATACCAATTTAGGGGCACCTGACATCTGGGGCAAGAAAAACTGAAGAAAATGGCGTCGGCTGCATCTTTTATACCCCTGGCACACTGACGTCAGGGAAGAGGCGACAGCAACCGACCTCGGACCTAGACTTTGGAATTCAGGCCGACTGCAGTTAGCCTGCTAGCAGGATAACCCAAGTATAATGACTGCAACAGTGAATACACCCGAACATCTACATTTATGGTAGGTACACAACTGTACTTTCTCCCTCCACATCATCTTTATGTGATTTCATATGGGCTACTCAAATGAGTTGTCCTTTAGTAATGCTTTTTTTCTGGTGTGGAGAGTGACTACTGGAGTACTCTGAATATGAGTTACTAAAGGTGGGTTTTCTGTATGTTTTAGATCTAAACCCTTTATCATCCTTTATTATGACAGTATCCAAGTAATTAATACTTTCTTCATTGTGGGCATAAGTACATTTTAAGAAATTCTGTGATCTTATTCAAAAAGTCCACACATTTTTTGATCTTATCTTCTTGGCCTTTCCAAAGAATAAACACGTCGTCCAGAAACCTAACATAAAGCTTCAAGTGAGCCATATATTCACTTGTAAACACGTACTTCCTCTCCCACTCCAGTAGGACCCAATTCACATATATGGGGGCACAGGAGGCCCCCATGGCAACAGCTTTGTGTTGCTTAAACTACTCTCCTTCAAAAAATAAATAATTATGGTTCAACACAATCTCCATAAGTACCATAATTAAATAAATTTTATCCTCAGATAGGGTGATGGTGTTAACCATACTAGATCTGAAGTACTCAAGTCCTTCCTGTTTGGGAATCGAGGCGTACAAATATATGGCCACAGTCAGAAAATGTAAATCCTGATGCCATAATGTACCTTCAAACCTCCCTAGGAAACCCCAGGAGTCTGATTATATGCTCTGCATTAACATTGGTCTTTTTTAACCATTTGTCTACCACAACCCACAGGGGTATGTTTTGGGACCCCTTCTTGAGACTATAGGTCTAAAAGCCAATTTGTCCAATCCTTTATGCGTCTTGGGGATACCAAAAATAGTTGCAACAATGGGATTCTTAACTTTTAAAAAATCATATAATTCACCTGAATTCATTCTTTCATTAAGGTATTCATCTAGGTAAAAATCAATTTGACTATGGCTAATAACTTCATTTATGGAAGATGGGTGGTAAGTCAGTGAATCATTCAACATTTCAAAAATGTCCTGACAGTATTGAATGGCATCATAGACCATGGTGCCCCCTGCCTTATCAGGACGCATTATTCTTAAACCTCTGTCATTTCTTAACATGTTCAAGACTTTGAAATCTTCCCTTGATAAATTCCATCTCGTAAATGTATTACTTTCCCCAAATTTTAATTTGTAAACATCTTCCATAATTGCGTTTTCCATAATATTTAATGTAAGTTCTAGGGGTGGATTAATATTTCTTTTCTTTTTCAAATCTTTATCCATATGCTTAAAAACCTTTTCATCCTTACTTTTATCCTGAAATATACAAACCAAATTTAGCTTTCTCGCAAACATTTTCAGTTTCACTATGGTCTCATTATAGTCAAAATGTTTGTTTGGTACAAATTGCAGACCTTTCATACACAAAGAAAAATGTTCCTTACTCAATTTTATACCTGCAAAGTTAAAAATATTATATCCTTTGTAGGTGCAAATAATACCTTCTTCCACAATTTCTTTGTCTAAAGTATTTCCTATCATTTTTCCCTGTATCTCCTGTTGTTTTTGATTGCCCCACCCCCCTTTGTGCATCTCCTCTTGATCTAACCCCACATCCCACTGGTGTTGGTAGTGAAAAGCCTGTGGTTCATAAAATTTCCCTTTGTATTCCCTACCATAGGCCCCTCTCTTGGTGAATTTATCCTG